>NC_064639.1:753668364-753969078 GCF_023864345.2 Schistocerca serialis cubense | reverse complement strand
CCACAGAAAGGAGTCTCGTTTGTGCAGATCCGGAGAATATGATTGCCAGTCGAGGGTTATGACAGTGGCTTCAGAGTACCCCAGAGTTAGAATTCGGTCCCCAAAATGCTCCTCAAGCAGATCAAACATTTTCTTGCTTCGATGGGGTCGAGCTGCGTTTTGTATGAAACACATCTTGTCTTCCGACACCTTCACGTACCGTTCGGTAGTCACCATGCCATCAAGGAATATCACACTGACTATTCCGTGGCTGGACACTGCATACCACACAGTCACGCCTTGAGGGTGAAACTTCTCCATCACTAAATGCGGATTCTCCGTCCCGCCAAAAGCGCCAATTTTGCGTATTGACGAACCCATGAAAGTGGGCTTCATTGCTAAGCCAAACCATGCAGCGCATACTAATTCTTATCACGTTCCGCGGCCAAACGTGCAGTTTGAACGTCCTAACTAAACCGTTCAGAAGTTATGGCGATCTTATTTTATATAGTTCCGTAATTGTCATCCGGTATTTTGCTAGGCAACTTTCAGTGTCACATAATTTATTTTTCGGATCTATTTTTGGTAAAATTCATTTTCGTTTACTTGACTGACTAACGATAAGCGTTACATAAGAGTTGAAAAGACTTTTACAACTATCTTGTGTGCTAGTTAATGCAGAATCAGTATTGAAAAGTTTTCCTGCGTCTACTAGTAGTCAGCTACACATTCTTCATTACTCTGTAACATCGTTGACTGTAATCCATTAAAGTTATGGCATGCATTTGGGCAAATAGTACTTCTTCCACCGATATTTCGACCCCGAACCGTCCGGCCATCCTCAGAGTGGGTCGCAAGACTGATGGAATAGTTTTTTTTCCCTGTATTGTTCATTCAATTCCCTGTAATGGAGGAGGGCTAGCAGCCGACAAAAACTGCTCTTCAGTAAAAGGTTAGAAAAACTGTTTTTAAAAATGGTTCAGACATATAAAACGTGACAGTAACAGATGATTCGGTAAAAAATACGTAGGTGGACGATAGTGACGATTTTTAGATAAAAAGAAGTGACAATAAACGAGGATTCGTGAAGTACAGATAGACGAAAAACCTGATGATTTTTAAAAGTCGTTTGCCGATGTAGATAGCAAGGTGCCAAGCGCGGCCTTATATACTCCACCGCTGCAGTACTGCGCATACAGGTCACGCACAGGCTCCATTTGTGGAGAAAGCGTTCAGACGTTGGATTCGCTTATTGATGTATGTTCGGCGGCGTTAACGCCTTGAAGACTTCTATGCAGTTTCATTACACCAAAAGCCAGATTCCATGCCTTATCCAAATTAAATCAATTTATTAAGTTACTGGTTAAACAAATTCCTATTATGTCCTTGGAAATACACTCCTGGAAATGGAAAAAAGAACACATTGACACCGGTGTGTCAGACCCACCATACTTGCTCCGGACACTGCGAGAGGGCTGTACAAGCAATGATCACACGCACGGCACAGCGGACACACCAGGAACCGCGGTGTTGGCCGTCGAATGGCGCTAGCTGCGCAGCATTTGTGCACCGCCGCCGTCAGTGTCAGCCAGTTTGCCGTGGCATACGGAGCTCCATCGCAGTCTTTAACACTGGTAGCATGGCGCGACAGCGTGGACGTGAACCGTATGTGCAGTTGACGGACTTTGAGCGAGGGCGTATAGTGGGCATGCGGGAGGCCGGGTGGACGTACCGCCGAATTGCTCAACACGTGGGGCGTGAGGTCTCCACAGTACATCGATGTTGTCGCCAGTGGTCGGCGGAAGGTGCACGTGCCCGTCGACCTGGGACCGGACCGCAGCGACGCACGGATACACGCCAAGACCGTAGGATCCTACGCAGTGCCGTAGGGGACCGCACCGCCACTTCCCAGCAAATTAGGGACGCTGTTGCTCCTGGGGTATCGGCGAGGACCATTCGCAACCGTCTCCATGAAGCTGGGCTACGGTCCCGCACACCGTTAGGCCGTCTTCCGCTCACGCCCCAACATCGTGCAGCCCGCCTCCAGTGGTGTCGCGACAGGCGTGAATGGAGGGACGAATGGAGACGTGTCGTCTTCAGCGATGAGAGTCGCTTCTGCCTTGGTGCCAATGATGGTCGTATGCGTGTTTGGCGCCGTGCACGCGAGCGCCACAATCAGGACTGCATACGACCGAGGCACACAGGGCCAACACCCGGCATCATGGTGTGGGGAGCGATCTCCTACACTGGCCGTACGCCACTGGTGACCGTCGAGGGGACACTGAATAGTGCACGGTACATCCAAACAGTCATCGAACCCGTCGTTTTACCATTCCTAGACCGGCAAGGGAACTTGCTGTTCCAACAGGACAATGCACGTCCGCATGTATCCCGTACCACCCAACGTGCTCTAGAAGGTGTAAGTCAACTACCCTGGCCAGCAAGATCTCCGGATCTGTCCCCCATTGAGCATGTTTGGGACTGGATGATGCGTCGTCTCACGCGGTCTGCACGTCCAGCACGAACGCTGGTCCAACTGAGGCGCCAGGTGGAAATGGCATGGCAAGCCGTTCTACAGGACTACATCCAGCATCTCTACGATCGTCTCCATGGGAGAATAGCAGCCTGCGTTGCTGCGAAAGGTGGATATACACTGTACTAGTGCCGACATTGTGCATGCTCTGTTGCCTGTGTCTATGTGCCTGTGGTTCTATCAGTGTGATCATGTGATGTATCTGACCCCAGGAATGTGTCAATAAAGTTTCCCCTTCCTGGGACAATGAATTCACGGTGTTCTTATTTCAATTTCCAGGAGCGTAGAATGCAAAGAGGTGGATGTTAGAATCTTCATGTCACCGTAGTTCATCGAATGACCCTTATCTATACCAAGTTTTGTCACAGCTGACACGTGTGACTGTAATAAGCTTCTTCAGTTGAATCTTCCGGGCTGAGTGGCCGTGGTCGATGTATAAAATTTCCACCTGATGTTTCGTCTCCATCTGCGGGAGACTTTTTCTTAGGTCGTCCGGGTACTGCCTACATTATATGATGTAATAAGGTTGTTTATCTGCGGTGGTCCACGCACCTCTCATGAAGATTGCATGTTGTCTGAGCTGTATATAATATATCAATATTGCCACCAGGAATCTGATAAACATCGGTCTTACGAAGCAATGAATCATCCTTCACAGAACCGAGAAATGCTGCAGTTTTCGTAGAAGGCCGGGATATCACCGTAACACGGTGTTTCTAGAAAATGCGGTTTATCTTCGAGGAAAGAGCATCCACATAAGGTAAAAACGTTCTTAATCTGAAGGTATTACTTTCCTCTTCTAGATCACATTCTTGCTTTCCAGGATTCACAATGAATGCTCTGCGAGTTTGTTGCTTGGAATATCCTTTCGCTTTAAAAGTGCTCTTGAGGTGAGTGAGCTCCTCTTGCGAATTATTACTGTCGGATGTATAGCGCATCCTATGAACTAAGGTCTTAAGGACATCTACAGTTTGCGAAGGGTGATGGCAGCTGCTCTAATGTGCCATCAACTTCACGACGAACGAAAACATCCAAAAACGGAGGCATCCATCCGTTTTTATTTACATAGTAAATTAGCTTGGGTAGAATTCAGATACTCAAGAAGTCGATATAATTCATCCTTCCCGTGAGGCCAAACTACACATGTTTCGTTCACAAATCTCGAGAAGACCGTTGGTATCTTGAGTCCAGAGCTTTGTCCTCAAAATCTTCCATAAATAAATTAGCTACCAGAGGGGTGAGGGACTTCACTTAGCAACTACATCAATCTGCTCATAAAATTCGCAATTGAATTGAAAATAAAATGAGAGAACTACATACTGCAATAAGGACTTTACGTTTTTGTCAAAATTTTGCCGAGAAGAGACAAAGAATACTTTAAAGGTACCTTAGTATATGATGATGCCGAGTTAAAACAAAGTCTCTCAGTCAAATACAGAAAATTACGAATTTGGTGACTACATTTTCCTACCAATGATTCTAATAATGAAGCTGAATATTTTGCAGAAATAGGTGCTCATCTTTATACGTCTTGTGAAGATTAGGAAGCCCATAAAATGTAGGTGGTACAGCACCTTGTACTTTTGAACATCTTATAACGTCCTTTGGGAGAGATGAAGCGTTCAGTAAGGCAGTAAGGCGCTTATTACCACCTTATTGATAGGATCTTTGTCAATCTTACTCTTGGCACCAGGAGATATTAGGCTTTATAGACTTCCAGAGGCAATAGAACAGTAGGGTTACCTTTATGAGCATTTAGGACCACCATATAGTATAATATTACTCTTTTGTGAGCATTATTTCCCTAATTACTCGGCAGCTTTCGAGTCTGATTTCTTCAGCTGAATCCTGTGATACTGTCAGGACAGCTTCTTCAACGTTCTGATCAAGGATGATATTGGCATTGTCTTTGGAGTGGAGGCATAATTTGGCCCTTTACATGACCGAAAATGTAGTTTCTTTCAGATCCTTATCAAATTTATGACAGAACGTCGAACAACAGAGTCCACCTGAGGAACGTGATCTAATTGGCTGTGGTTAGCGGTCTGTTCTGTTGCAGTCATTTCGCGAACCCAACAGATTTAGCCCATTTGTGCCATCATTTCAGTTTATTCAGAGACTTAACAATCTCAGGCTAAATAGATGTTCCTGTTAGTTTTGATGTGGTATCATTACATACTAAGGTACCTTTAAAGGATTCTTTGTGTCTTAACGGCCAAAGTTTTTACAAAAACATCACTCCCTTATTTCAGCATGTACTTCTGTCATCTTATTTTCAAATCAATGGTGAATTTTTGAGCAGATTGATGCAGTTGCTATGTTAACCCCCCTGTCCCCTCTGCTAGCTAATGAAGACTTTGACGACAAGTCTCTGGAATCAGCAAGTTTTACACCAACGGTTTCCTGGAGGTATGTGGACGACACATTTGTAGTTTGACCTCACGATGAGGATGAATTATATCGATTTATTGAGCATCTGAATTCTGCCCACAACAGTATTAAATTTACTGTGGAAATATAAACGGATGGATGCCTCCATTTTAGGATGTTTTCGTTCGTCGTGAAGTTAATGGCACAACAGGGCAGCTACCATCAACCTTCAAAATCCGTGGGTATCCTAAAGACCTTAGTTCATAGGGCGCACTCTACATCCGATAATAATAATTTGCAAGAAGAGCTCACCCACCTCAAGAGCATTATTAAAGCGGAAGGATATTCGAAGCAACAAATTCACAGAGCATTCATTGTGAATCCTGGAAAGCAAGAATGTGATCTAGAAGAGGAAAGTAATACCTTCAGATGAAGAACGTTTTTGAATTATGTGGATGCTCTTTCCTCGAAGATAAACCGTATTTTCGAGAAACACCGTATTACGGTGAAATTACGGCCTCCTACGAAGCAAGAATGTGATGTGAAAGAGGAACGTCATACCTTCAGATTAAGAACGTTTTTGCCTTAGGTGGGTGCTCTTTCCTTGAGGATAAGCCGCATTCTCGAGAAACACCGTGTTACGGTGATCTTCCGGCATCCTGCAAATATTGCAGCCTTATTCGACTCTGTGAAGGATGATTTATTGCTTCGTAAGGCGTTTGTGTTTCAGATTCTTTGGGGCGATTGTGGTATATCATATGTATGTCAGATGACAAGCGCCGTTCATGAGAGTTGCCTGGAGCACCGAAGATACGCAAGCTTATAACAGCCAAGTACCCAAGTCAAAACAATGTATAGATACGGATCGTTCGATTAATTACAGTGACATGAACATTCTATGAGCTGCCTCTTCTTTTTGGGATTCTGTTTTGAAGAAAATCCTAGAAATTAGATTCAACGATAAGTTGATTTTAATTTGGATAAGACATGGAATCCGGCTCTTAGTGTAAAGAAATTGCAGAAAAGTCGTCAAGGTGTTAACACCGCCTAACGCATATGGATAAGCGAATCGCTGCAGTCATGGACTGCGCGGCGGATCCCGGCGGAGGTTCGAATCCTCCCTTGAGCTTGAGAATGTGTGTTTGTCCTTAGGATAATTTAGGTTAAGTAGTGTGTAAGCTTAGGGATTGATGACCTTAGCAGTTATGTCCCATAAGATTTCACACACATTTGAACATTTTTGATAAGCGAATCGAACGTCTGAAAGCTTTCTCCACAGGTGGTGCATGTGTAAGTCTACCTCTTTGCCACCGAACGGCATCTCTGACCCGCATAAGCAGCTCCGCCGCGGTGGAGTACGTAAGGGCGCTCTTGGCACATTGCCGTCAGTCTTGCGACTCACTCTGAGGATGGGCGGACGGTATTCGTCCGAAATATCAGTGGAAAAAGTAATGTTTACGCGGCTGGATACCCAAAATTTAATGGATTACTTTTTACGCTGCGAGAAGTTAAAAACCCTTAACTTTGTCTGTTGTTAAGCGTCTTCCATACGTATATAGTCTCATGGAAGCCAGTATGAATAGTGATGTCACTGGCTTCTCAATGCAATTTTTATTACATTATATTTCATAGTGTAAAGTTTAGTAACTAAGTCAACAGCTTTACATAACAACTAAAGAGGCTTTTACAAATATTTGTGTGTGTCAGCTAACAAGCAAGAAAACTTGAGATCAACCAGCTAGACACTTATTCATTACATCGTAATGTATTTGACAGCTATCGACCCTGCACGTTGTTAAGTAACCAGCAGCGTCCTGTACATTTGGGTCTTTCTGTAGTCAGCAGTGAAAAACCGATGTTATTGGCTTCTTTATGCTAATTTTCGTTTTAATAAGTTACGTTGTACAGTGTAAACTTAAAATAAGCAACCTAGGGCGATATTGTAATCAGATACCATACGCAAGCTGGTAATAAAAATTTTGCAGACACATTGCTAAGTAATAGTTGACTCCTTATACATTCATACTGTCCCGTGGAGGAAGTGTAAGTTATCGGATTTTATTGTATGTTATTTTATGTTTTTCGTTCTTTCAACCACAAATGCAATAGTGTTTTAACTTCCAGCCAATACTATAAATAGACATCATTTTTAAGTTAGTAACTTAAGTTTCTCGTCATGTATTCGATAAACAGTCATTATGTTTGTTACGGATTACGTGTGGAGACGACTAGGGGTCGGAGCTTCTGCTGTTTAACGACACTTCGTCGTTGCTTCTCAAGCAGTTGACCGCATCTGCAGTTCCTGCTCGGTGGATCCGTCCTCACAGATCAACTTCGGGTACAGCTTCGTTTTATTTTTTACATTGTTTATATTTTATTTGTATGTCCCTCTATATTTACACTGACAAGCCAAAATATTATGATCACTGTCCATCGCCAGGTTGAATGCCCCCCGTTGGCGTTGCGGTCACGTGGCGCGGTAACAAAAGTAAGTAACCGAAACAGACACGACGGGGATCACTGTAGCGAAATGGTGGAAATTCATTGAGATAAGCGGCTTCGTCAAAGGAGAGCCTGTGAAACACTACCTCGAACACGACGAAGCTGGTCGAATGTCAATGTGCTACTGTTTTGAGCATCTACGGTAAGAGGTCGGCGAACAGTGGGGTTTGGACACTTGGCTGCTCCGTGGAGCAAGATATACGGTGATATGTGGCATCTCTGCCGAAATAGCACAACGCTGCTGCACGCACAAGTGTTTCGGAGCAAATCTTTCATCGTACATTGTTGAACATAGAGCTGCACAACAGACCACCCTTACGTGTTCATATGTTGACCAAACGACATCGTCAATTATGATCGCGGTGGTCACGGGAGCGCCGGGATTCGACCTTCGGTCTGTGAAAACGTGTCGGGTCTTGCGGTGAATCACATTTTTGACACACTAGGTCGATGGTCGTCTACAGAAATGCCGTCATCGAAGTGAACGGCGGTTTGGAAAGTGCAGCACACCACGGACGCAGGCAGGTGGGAGCAGTATTGTGCCGTGTTAGATATGTTCCTGCGCTAGCATGGGACCTGTGATAGTAACAGAGACACGCTGACAGCTGTGAACCAGCTGCATTACTTCATGCTTGATGTCTTCCCGACAGCGATGTTATTTTTCAGGTGTTTAGCTGTCTGTATCTCGGTGCCAGAACCGTGACCGTGCGGGATAACCGTGCGGTCTGGGGCGCCTTGTCACGGTTCGCGCGGAGTTCCCCCGTCGGAGGTTCGAGTCCTCCCTAGGGCACGCGTGTGTGTGTTGTCCTTAGCGTAAGTAAGATTAAGTTAGATTAAGTAGTGTCTAAGCCTAGGGACCAATGACCTCAACAGATTATTCAGATAGGAACTTACAAGAAATTTCCAAAATTTTCCATAACCGTGCTATAGCGATTTGAGGAGCATTATAACGAATTCCTGTTGATATCTCGGCTACCAAATTCGCCTGATGTAAATCCCATAGAACCCACCAGGGTTGCTATAGGGCGCCATCACTGCGTACGCAAGTCAGCGGCCCGTTATTAACGCGAATTACATTACCTATGCGTAGACATCTAATGCGTCATACTGCCACAAATCTAACAGGAAACTCTTGGATCCCTAATACGCAGGATCAGTGGAATATTTCGTTACAAAGACGGATAAACGAACTATTAAGCTTGTTATTATAATGATTTGAGTTATCAGTGCACAGTACTTTACACTCCAGAGTAGGTTGTGAAGATGGTCCGCCTGTGGACTGAAACCGGTCAACAGTTAATGTGATTTGTACGTTTAGAGTGTTTTTCTGAGTGCATATACATTCGATGTAAGACGGGTCATCAAGATAGAAACGTTTTGCCAACTAACAGCTGCGAAGTCAGGTCGTCTTGATAGGACATTGAAATGTTCCTCTGTTGTTTCCCTTTATCATCACGGAGTTCTCGTCAAGAACGCTGCCTTATACCAAAACGTACACATCTTTCCTGAGAAAATACATCACTAGAGAAAGCGTGGTGTACCTGGGCGTCTGCCGAAATTCGTCTAAGAGTGTGGCAGATTCTAAAATTTCTCAACAGTTATGTTCTGTAGCTTTGCTATTTAATTACCCAGCAGACGACCGGCTATTAAAATAAGTCAATAGAAAACGACACACGGTCAGTCTGTAACGCTTAGGAACGTCCTAAGTTTAATGTCTGTCATGGCTATTAGTGTTAGTTGTACCATTAGTGTTACTGTTTTGTCTTTCTGTATTGGTTTTGTGGTTCTGTGGTGTTTGTGTTCTTTGGTTGTTTTCATTTTTCTTTAGCTATGTCTTGATTTAATAGGATTTATTTCTTCTCTCTGAACTTTAATTCCCTTTCAAATTTCTCCTGGGTTTCCTTTGTTGCTTGCTCACAGTACAAATTAAATAACAAATCTGATAGGCTACAACCCCGTCTATCTCACTGCTTTTCTTTAATGTCGTTCGACTCTTACAAGAAGTCAAGTTTCAATACAAGCTGCAGATAACTTTCCGGTCACTGTATTTTACCGCTGTTCGCTTCAAAATTGCGAAGTCTATTCCAGTCGCCGTAGTCAACAGCTTCCTGTAAACCTACAAATGCTAAAAAATAGTTAGGGCTTACAACAACCTATCATCTGAGCTAAGTCGTAGAGGTCAGTTGCGAATGTCATGTTCCTACATGACGTGGCTAGTGAAATATTTCCGTATGTAGGAGTAGTAGAAAATTACTTGAGAGTCACTCAAGGTACAGTGCCTAGTGCTGCATTGTTAGTCGCATTTAATTAAATTCTTCTGCGGAACTTAATTAATCAGCACTGGCTCCTAAGGAGTGATCTGTTTCCGTAGCTGTATAGGTCAGACCAGTCAGGCGAAAAAGAAAGTTGGTGACTCACGGGTTCTCTCAGTATGCTCTTCGATTTTAAACCGAAACCACTCCGTGATACGCAAACTGGCTCTTGGAGCGACTGCCACTGGATTTGTATTCACGAGCTTGCGAAGCCTTCGCTATTTCTAAGCTATTCTGTGCCAAAATGTACTACTCGTCTTTGGCTCTCCACCACTTCCTCAATTAGTACAGCCTGACGAAGTCTCATACTGAGGAGTTATCGTCACGTATCAGTCGAACGAGCGTTTAGTAAGGCTACCTCCACCGTTGGTGAGCACATCCTGAGGACTGATTGAATGAAACTCAATCTGGCATCTGCTTTACCTTTGTCGTTTCACTTTAAACATCTTCGCACACATACTCACAGATTTTTAACGGTTGATAATACTATTAATGAATTATCGGAGATTGTGTAATCAATTAATAATCAGTATTTCCGCCTATTTAACGGCACTAGGTTATATCTCTCATGCTGAGAGTCACTGCAAAATCGTGTACCATAAGTCGACCTTCTGTGCGTTTTCCTGCGTTTCGCAACAATTTTCTAACAATTTATTTCTCTACGTCCAACGGCACCATCCGAGAATACCCATTAAGATTCCAGGGTTATTCACTGGGTCATTTACGTATACTGCAAACAATAACGGTCACATAACTCCATGGGTTATTCCGAACCTGCTTTGGCGTCTGAAGTTTTCTCTCCGTTGTGACGTTAATCCCTAACGTTCCTAATAACGTCAAGTTATAGCTACTGGTGCGAAAAATGTATTACATTTAGGTGTGAATTGCTACCGTCGTGCGAGATGTTTAGTCGTCCACCGAGTGGCAACATGTGAGGCCAAGAGTATTACAAGAAGCAACCCTAAATTTCGAATTCTCAGCGGATATAATGTTATGTCAGCAACATACACCACTAGCCATTAAAATTGCTACACCACGAAGATGACGTGCTAAAGACGGGAAATTTAACCGACAGGAATTAGATGCTGTGATATGAAAATGATTAGCTTTTCAGAGCATTCACACAATGTTGGCGCCGGTGGCGACACCTACAACGTGCTGACATGAGGAAAGTTTCCAACCGATTTCTCGTACACAAACAGGAGCTGACCGGCGTTGCCTGGTGAAACGTTGTTGTGATGCCTCGAGGAAGGAAGAGAAATGCGTACCATCACGTTTCCGACTTTGATAAAGGTCGGATTGTAGCCTGTCGCGATTGCGGTTTATCGTATCTCGACATTGCTGCTCGCGTTGGTCGAGATACAATGACTGTTAGCAGAATATGGAATCGGTGGGTTCAGGAGCGTAATACGGAACGCCGTGCTGGATCCCAACGGCCTCGTATCACTACCAGTCGAGATGACAGGCATCTTATCCTCATGGCTGTAACGGATGGGGCAGCCACGTCTCGATCTCTGAGTCAACAGATGGGGATATTTGCAAGACGATAACCATCTGCACGAACAGTTAGACGACGTTTGCAGCAGTATGGACTATCAACTCGGAGACCATAGCTGCGGTTACAGTTGACGCTGCGTCACAGACAGGAGCACCTGCGATGGTGTACTCAATGACGAACCTGGATGCACGAATGACAAAATGTCATTTTTTCGGATGAATCCAGGTTCTGTTTACAGCATCATGATGATCGAATCCGTGTTTGGCGACATCGCGGTGAACGCATATTGGAAGCGTGTATTCTTCATCGCTACACTGGCATATCATCCGGCGTAATGGATGGGGTGCCATTGGTTACATGTCTCGGTCAACTCTTGTTTGCATTGACGGCACTTTCAACAGTGGACGTTACATTTCAGATGTTTTACGACCCGTGGCTCTACCCTTCATTCGATCCCTGCAAACCCTACATTTCAGCAGGATAATGCACGACCGCATGTTGCAGGTCTTGTACGGGCGTTTCTGGATACGGAAAATGTTCGACTGCTACCCTGGCCAGCACATTCTCCAGATCTCTCACCAATTAAAGCGTCTGGTCAATTGTGGCCGAGCATCTGGCTCGTGGCAATACGCCAGTCACTACTCTTGATGAACTGTGGTATCGTGTTGAAGCTGCATGGGTACCTGTACCTGTACACGCCATCCAAGCTCTGTTTGACTCAATGCCCAGGCGTATCAAGGGCGTTATTGCGGCTAGAGGTGGTTTTTCAGGGTACTGATTTCTCAGGATCTATGCACCCAAATTGCGTGAAAATGTAATCACATGTCAGTTCTAGTACAATACATTTGTCCAATGAATACCCGTTTATCATCTGCATTTCTTCTTTGTGTAGCAATTTTAATGGCCAGCAGGGTATGTAAAACTACATTGCCGTTCTTGTTCTGTTAATAAAGGTATTGCAGAATTTCAGTTTAACCGATGGTCAATTATACGTACAAATGAGCACAACAAAAGAACCATTTCTCATGATACAGTAGAAAACATTGACGTGGCAGGATTATTAGTGAAGAACGTCCATAGATAGCCATACGGAGAAGATGACCAACGGTTGTGGTTCTCCAGCTTCACGCTTTATAGCGCTGTTGGTCAGTTGATAGTGAGTCTTTGTCGCGAGCGACACGTTGTAACCCTTTGACTCTTTACTCAAACAAAACGTAAATAATTTTAATGATTTTAGCTTTTAATTCGACATAATATTATACAGAATGCCAATACTTAGCCATTTTTCCGTACGTTAGACAGCGAGTACTTACATGAATTTATATTTCAGGTTTGTACTGGTCTAGCGGCATACCATCATGTTGTTCTACTTTGCGTTCTCATCCACCATGTTCGATGACGCGCAATGGCAACCCATCTCTGCCGAATGGGAGTGATAGCCATACCATCTTTGGGATAGTTAATTTTTCCATAAAACTTGGTTCATTTTTTAATTTTTCTGGGAATTCATTTTTTAAAGTGCCAACTACGTACGTTCCCAAGATTGGTCCTACTTATGGAGGATGGAGAGAAGAAAACTTCAAATTGGTATTAATAAAGTTAAAAAAAGACAGTCATTCAATCATAAAACGTCTATAGAGATTAATATTCGAAGGAAAACCCTAGAGTGAAAAATAAAAACCGATTGTGATTCAAAGCTGCAACTGGCCTAGTGTACTACTGGATTTAGCCAGTGAGGAACGACTTGAGCGATTTCCTATGATGTTCTCTAGAAAATGTACCAGTAAAAAGAAGTTGAATAAAAACTTTTAGGATTATTGCATTCACCATAATACAAAAATTTCCTCTTTGTTTTGGAGCGTTTTGCAACCAAGTCATGTATCCCTTGTGTGTCTGGCATCTAATCCTAAAACGCAGGTGAGATGGCCAAGTGTTTCATAACTTTTTAAAAAAAAAAAAGTCATATTAAATTCGAAATTTGGTCTAACTTCGGGAAATAAGTTTTATGTCGTTTCTTATGAATATATAAAGCAATGTATGTCAATTTACACGGAATTTTTTTTGTATTAGTGTTTGCTATTGGCGTTTGAAGAACCCATGGCCATCCATCACTGTTTTCCCCTGCATGAAACATAATGAGTAGTAAATGATATTCTGCTGCTGGTCGTAGAGGGACCCACACATTTCTGTGTATCATTTGCTTCTCTCACTAGTTCAGCAGGTTTCACGCAACAAAGAATGCGTTTTGGGGCTCGATCAGATACATCGTAAACTAATGAATTTTATGGAACGAGATGCGTTCCTCATTCAGTACTTTACCTATACAGTCATGTCTACGAGCCACCTGTGATACTTGGGTAGCTCCATTTCTGAATCCCTACCAGTAATGTATCACTTTCGATCTCGTAGATTGAGGTCAACACCTCACAGTAGTGCTGAAAAAATACTCCCACACATACCAATATAAATAATTACCTTCATTCTCCAGTTAAGCTTCTCCCAGCATATGCATTCTGAATTACTTAAATTCAGAGTTGTTTCACAAGTCAGATTTTTGACTTTTTCATTAGCGCTAATGCAGGCTTACAAAATGAGCAAGGAAATGTTTGCCGGCGTGAATAACTCACACCAATTTCCTTGAGTAGCTGAATTTTTTAATACGCGTAATGAATTTTCGCTTGTAGGCCTAGTAGAGATTGGATGAGGCCGGCAGCACAGCAGGCGCTGAAAGAACCTGCGAGCATTTGAAAATCACTGCTTGTGGATCTCGATCGTGATATAGTGGATAGGCTGACCAAAAACTCTGCAAATGACACACGGCGGTGTACTATAGAGAGTACGTCACACTGTTAGTTTAGGATATTCTCAATCGAGACATGAGACTAGTTCCTTCGGATCTAATACGTATAATAAATGGTGTTTATGTGACGTGGGCATCCTTAATATAACATAAATGTTTCGAAACATTAATCAGAAGCAAAGAGAAGGGTATTTTACCACATGGTTCACATATTAATCTATAAACTTATGACAAACATCTTATACTTTTCTCATCTTTTAACTTATGAAAAACATCTTATAGTTGTCTCTTCTCTTAACCCTTGACTGACATTCAATATTATCTAAGCACAATGCTTTGTTAATATTTGATTGTAGCTTTTCGTTAGTTCCTGTCCATCTTTTAAGCCTACAACACACTTTCAGATATTGTTTCTATATGTTCTTGTTTGTATACAATTGACTAAGAAAATATCACTGGGCTACGTAACAATTAGCGGTACCTGTCATATGTAGGTACGTTCATAGTGAAATTCCGCGAGTACAGCAGAATGAAATAACAACAGGTCTGTACAGTAGCGTAGTACATGAGTTCACAGATGTGTACCGTAGACCAGAAATCCGGTGGCCCAGCAGAGTTCGAATCGTATATGAACAGGCAGTATACAAAGAAGTACATATTTAAGGACCGGTTCCAACTGCGGACGAGCTTTCACTAAATCATCAGCACTGAAGTCGGAAATTTGATGTGTAAACACAAAATATGTACGCTAATTCTTTTCCACCGTGTACAAACTCTAGGGGTTGATCGATGAGAATATACGGAAGAGGAAAGTATTAATGAACTTACGTCCGGAAATGCATGGTTTCCATGCTAGAGACCGTTTATTCAACGATTTATTGTTACAGAGACTGCGGTCTAATGCGCGCTGTACCATGCGGCCACAGTTACAGTATGTGTTGAAAATGGTTTCCATGATTCTAAACGCATGCGTGTACAGTATGATAATTGTCTCGCACCGTAGCATGTTCTGTCTCACATCGGACAGGCTGCATCCCAAGAGTATGCATACGCTGCTCCAGTGTCTCCACATCTGGAACGGGCTCTGCGTACATGATATTTTCGAGATGGCTACATAACCAGAAATCGCACGGGTTGAGATCCGATGAACGAACAGGCCATACAACTGGACCTCCTCTTCCTATCCACCGACCAGGCAAGACACGATTTTGATGCGTCCGGACGTTAAGGGTGAAGTTAAATGGAGCACCACCATGTAGCAGTCACATAACCCTTCATTTCATCAACGGCACTTCTTCCAGCAGAGGAGGCAAAGTCACCCATAAGAAACGCCGATGGGTCCGATCTGCTAGGCCTCAAGTTTTGGCACGAATTCAGTGAATATGACATGAATTCAGTTCAAGATGTTGATTGCCATAATAATTGTTAGATATGTAAAGCAAACACGTTAGTTAAAATACCATTATTCTCAATATTTTCTTGAGATTTGTTAAAGCTATTTGTGATACAGAGCGTTTAAGAAAATGTTTATCTTCTTCAAGGATTATTTTTATCTTTTCTTAAGAGATAATTATTTTAAATATAGCAGAGATTGTTCAAGCTGATTGACATCTGAAGGAAAAAAAATGGTTTTTTTCTCTCCTTCTTAAGATTTCACTATCATAAATAGAAGCAATTACTTGAGGTTGCTATATCAATTTAAGCTTGCCAATTATTAAATTAATTTTCCGTTGAAAATTATGAACTGTGAATGGTGTTGCTGTTGTGTGACCCTTTCATACCACAGCCCTTGTGCTGGCTTGGCCTTCCCCATGGTAAAGCCCATTTCAATAGCTTAGCAGACCAATTGACCTTTGAAGTTCTCAGACTTAAAAGTTTGAATGCGCTGAACAGTGGAATAGTAGTAATAATAATTGTAGAGTTACGGTATAGGACATCTGATCTGCGTCCGCAAATACGTGTAATCAGTATCTGAACTGACACTCACACTCCACAACCGTGTCGTCATGTCGATGAATCCCGAACTACCGGCGGCAGAAGTGAATCTATTGACAGGAAAAACGTGGATATTCACTGAACGAGAAGACCTCTACGGCAGATTAGCGTAGGACTCAGTCTCTTCGGCGAAATGCTATATACTGATACAGAGCACAAGATTTTATTCTGTGTACAATCAATGGCACCCACGACTGAGGTCTCACCGCTGAAACTTAATTCACGCTGTATTTATCGGTTTCAGTTCATTCGTCATTACGAACATGTCCTCAGTATCCCCTACTTGTTACGATTAGTTAGTTAGCTAGTTAGTTACATGGTCTATAGATTATTTGAACGATTATTTTATTGAAATGATGTGAAATAAGTTAGTTCACATGATACGTTTTAATGTGAACTTTTTTTAGTGCTGCTTACGCAAAAACACTTACAATTTTTTTCACGTTACCAGTTGCAAATAGAAAGTCGTCCATGGGAGCTTTTCAGGAGAATGATCTCTGGTGATATTTCAAATTTTCTCCGCCACCTGTCATACATTGTATTTCATTGGACTAATGATTCTGCATAATAAATTCCTGCTCGCTTTTGCACAATCAGTATTTTCTTTCTAAGTGGTGAGTTACTCCAGAACATTTGACACGACATTGAGTGGAAATATGCGAAGTATGTATGGACGTTAATTTGTTCATTTCCAAAATTATCAAAGTACCAAGAGCAAAAGTAGCTTCACCAAGTAGTGTGAGAAGCTCAGTAACGTGATTCTTCCAGTTTAAGTATTCATCAATATGTACACCCATAGTTTTGGAGCAATATACCCTACATACTGACGCCTGCACATGTGCTATATCAGTTGATAGAGTCGAGGAGCACGAAAGGGGAGCAGTGGTTAGGAAGGGAGTGAGACAGGGTTGTAGCCTCTCCCCGATGTTATTTAATCTGTATAGTGAGCAAGCAGTGAAGGAAACAAAAATTCGGAGTAGGTATTAAAATCCATGGAGAATAAATAAAAACTTTGAGGTTCACCGATGACATTGTAATTCTGCCAGAGACAGCAAAGGACCTGTAAGAGCAGTTGAACGGAATGGACAGTGCCTTGAAAGGAGGATATAAGATGAATATCATCAAAAGCAAATCCAGGATAATGGAATTAGTCGAATTAAGTCGGGTGATGCTGAGGGAATTAGATTAGGAAATGAGACACTTAAAGTAGTAAAGGAGTTTTGCTATTTGGGGAGCAACATAACTGATGATGGTCGAAGTAGAGAGGATATAAAATGTAGACTAGCAATGGGAAGGAAAGCGTTTCTGAAGAAGAGAAATTTGTTAATATCTAATATAGATTTAAGTGTCAGGAAGTCGTTTCTGAAAGTATTTGTATGGAGTGTAGCCATGTATGGAAGTGAAACATGGACGACAAATAGTTTGGACAAAAAGAGAATAGAAGCTTTCGAAATGTGGTGCTACAGAAGAGCGCTGAAGATTAGATGGGTAGATCGCACACCTAATGAGGAGATATTGAATAGAATTGGGGAGAAGAGGAGTTTGTGGCACAACTTGACAAGAAGAAGGGACCGGTTGGTAGGACATGTTCTGAGGCATCAGGGGATCACAAATTTAGCATTGGGGGGGGGGGGGCAGTGTGAAGGGTAAAAATCGTAGAGGGAGACCAAGAGATGAATACACTAAACAGATTCAGGAGGATGTAGGTTGCAGTAAGTACTGGGAGATGAAGAAGCTTGCACCGGATAGAGTAGCATGGAGAGCTGCATCAAACCAGTCTCAGGACTGAAGACGACAACAACAACAGTATGATTATTTGTTGTACAGAAATGAATATAGTGTTAACTTTTTTCGAAATTTAAGAAGAGCCCATTTTCTGTGAACTCCTCAGTTCTTCGGAAAACATCATTAACTTATCTTCAGGTTCTTTCTTTCTAATGGGGTTTATCATAAAAACTTGCTGGAATATCAGATATGTATATAAATTAAAGACGAGAGGAGCAAAAACGAATTGATATCGTAAGCTATTATTCAATACTTGGTCAGCTAGTGACTTTCCCTGTAGTTACTGTAAAAGATTCTTCATATCACTGCAAAATCTGTAAGTCACACGTGTTCTCTGGGTGGTGCTAAAGAACAGTGATATCAATGCAAATATCTAAAGCCAAGAAGCAGAGGTAGCCAGAGACTCTAAAGGACCTCGTGTCACAAGACTAGAGCTCACACGGCTCTTCTCACGACTCTCCAGCTATAAACTTTAGACTGGTATGCGCAATATGTTTCCCTTTTGTACGTCCAGGATCAAGTGTCTGTCCCTGCTCCACTCATCAACATTCTGCAAATCGCAACAGTCTTCTGGCATTGCTGCTTTCTTATAGACAACGGTATCACCTCCAAACTGCCTTTCGGAGCTTCCGATGTTATCTACTAGACCATTTGTATTTATAGACAGTACTCAAGCTGAAACAAGTAATGCATACTCAGTTGTTATTGCACTAACTGATCCTTCTGCATAATTATGGGAAATAAACCATGTGTCACCTCATTGACCTGATGCAGGTTCATACAAAGCACTGTGGCTTGTTAATGAGGACAGGATGCAATGTTTTGAGAGTAAGTTAAAAGAGGTGATGTATATATACACAATGAGATGCTAGTGCCCAATTCAGAACATTTCGTAGTAAACTGGTGTCAGTATTTGAAATCTATTTTCGTAAAGAAGTTATCAAGAAGATTTATAAAAGCAAGTGAGACATGGATGTTGTTGTTGTTGTTGTGGTCTTCAGTCCAGGGACCGGTTTTGTGCAGCTCTCCATGCTACTCTATCCTGTGCAGGCCTCTTCATCTCCCAGTGCCTACTGCAACCTACATCCTTCTGAATCTCCTTAGTGTATTTATCTCTTGGTCTCCCTGTACGATTTTTACTCTCCACGCTGCCTTCCAATACTACATTGGTGATCCCTTGATGCCTCAGAACGTGTCCAACCAACCGATCCCTTCTTCTAGTCAAGTTGTGCGGCAAATTTCTATTCTCCCCAGTTCTGTTCAATAATTCCTCATTAGTTATGTGATCTACCCATCTTATCTTGAGCATTCTTCTGTAGCACCACATTTCGAAAGCTTCTATTCTCTTCTTGTCTAAACTACTTATCGTCCACGTTTCGCATCCATAAATGGCTACACTCCATACAAATACTTTCAGGAATGGCTTCCTGACACTTAAATATATAATCGATGTTAACAAATTTCTCTTCTCCAGAAACGTCTTAGATGCCAATGCCAGTCTTCATTTTAAATCCTCTCTACTTCGACCATCATTGGTTATTTTCTTTCCCAAATTTCAAAACAGATTTACTACTTTAATGGTCTTATTTCACAATCTAATTCCCTCTGAATCACGCAGCTTAATTCGGCTACATTCCATTATCCTCTTTTTGCTTTTTTTGATGTTTATCTTATATCCTCCTTTCAAGAAACTGTGCATTCCGTTCAACTGATCTTCCAAGTCCTTTGCCGTCTCTGACAGAATTATAATGTCATCGGCGAACTTCAAAGATTTTATGAAATGGTAATTAAATCAAGACCCTAAGCTGTCTACAGGCATTGATATACAACAATGGGGACAGTTGAAAATGTGTGCCCCGACCGGGACTCGAATCCGGTATCTCCTGCTTACATGGCAGGCACTCTATCCACCTGAGCCACCAAGGGCACAGAGGACTATGCGACTGCAGCGATTTATCCCTTGAACACTCCCCGTGAGACCCACATTCACAACTTAACGTACACACACTATATTCCTAGTGCCCCTGCCGGTTACACACATTACTCGCTGCAAACAATTTACCGAGTCCCGTAAGAGTTCGGGTAATGGGTATGCATCCAGCAGAGAAGAAGTAAGTCAATGGCCGGTTACCCTTAACTATATGAAGATGGTATCTGTTCTTTCGGCTTGCTCATTATACAGATTGAGTAACATCGGGGATAAGCTACAACCCTGTCTCACTCCCTTCCCAACCACTGTTTCCCTTTCATGCCCCTCGACTCTTATACCGGCCATCTGGTTTCTGTACAAATTGTAAATTGCCTTTTGCTCCCTGTATTTTACCCCTGCCACCTTAAGAATTTGAAAGAGAGTATTCCAGTCAACATTGTCGAAAGCTTTCTCTAAGTCTACAAAAGTTAGAAACGTAGGTTTGCCTTTCCTTAATCTATCTTCCTAGATAAGTCGTAGGGTTAGTATTGCCTCACGTGTTCCAACATTTCCACGAAATCCAAATTGATCTTCCCCAAGGTCGGCTTCTACCAATATTTCCATTCGTCTGTAAGCAATTCACGTTAGTATTTTGCAGCTGTGACTGATTAAACTGATAGTTCGGTAATATTCAGATCTGCCAACACCTGTCTTCTTTGGGATTGGAATTATTATGTTCTTCTTGAAGTCTGAGGATATTTCACCTTTCTCATATATCTTGTTTACCAGATGGTAGAGTTTTGTCAGGGCTAGCTCTCCCAAGGCTATCAGTAGTTCTAATGAAATGCTGTCTACTCCCGGCTCCTTGTTTCGATTTAGGTCTTTCAGTGCTCTATCAAACTCTTCCCGCAGTATCATATCTCCCATTTCTTCTTTATCTACATCCTCTTCCATTGCCATAGTATTGTCCTCAATTACAGCGCCCTTGTATAGACCCTCTATATACTCCTTCCATCTTTCTGCGTTCCCTTCGTTGCTTAGAACTGGGTTCTCATCTGAGCTCTTGATATTCATACAAGTGGCTGTCTTTTCTCCAAAGGTCTGTTTAATTTTCCTGTAGGCAGTATCTATCTTACCCCTAGCGAGATAAGCCTCTACGTCGTTACATTTGTCGTCCAGCCATCCATGCTTAGCCACTTTGCACTTCCTGTCCATCTCATTTTTGAGACGTTTGTTCCTGCTTCATTTATTGCATTTTTATACTTTCTCCTATTTTCGATTAAATTCAATATACCCTCTGTTATGTAACGCCCCAAGAAACCCGAAAACCCAAATAAGAATGTCATGATAATTTAAATTAGGGAACATTCTTATCCTGACAGATACGACAACTTTGACAATAATATCACACGTTAAAGTATTGATGAACACCAATTTCAATCATTACCGAGTATGTCATGATATAAAAGTAGAAAGAAAGAAAGGTAGAAAGAAAGGTAGAAAGAAAGAAAGGTTATTTATAATCAGGTATCAAATATCTTAGTAATAACTGCTAATCAGTACGACGAAAGTTAAGTCCAAAGTAATATGTCGATCAGAGATAACATTTATTGTGAAAGAGAGTTGTAAACGGGGCGAAAAGGAAATTCAATGCGACAACTGTGCTCCATCATGGAAATGTTAGTCGCTTGCTAGCTTGCTTGCTATCAAGTCGTGAGAGAGCACCGTCTGTTATAGTACTACAAACGGAAAGCTACGATATGGTTTCTATCAAAAAAAAGTACAATTGCGTGATAGAGATGTGCAGACTTTGTTCTCAGTTATTCTGACTTGAGAACTTGAACTGCAGTTATATTCTGATAGTGTACGACGAATTAATGAACTTTAATTATTGGAGATATTATTATTGGACTCATCCTTCATCAAGGTGAACAGTTACGACGAAGAACTGATATAGTATTGAAGACTGCAATACCTCATTAGCCTTGAGTAGGAAACATTAATATGACCACACGAAGATAATACAAATACGCCGATTGTAAAAGTTGTCGTAATTGTCACGATCACCGAAATGAAAAGAATCTTAATTGATTTGATCCATTGGTATGCGTGTGGTGTGATGATTATAAGTTAACTGCTAAGAAGGAACAATAAAAATTGTTCGTCAGTAATAGAAATCTCACGCGTTGGCTCCATCATTAATTGAACTGTGTGATAGCGGATGATCAATATTAATTATCTGTGAACCTTTTAATTGAAAGAGTGACCTGATGAATATTGAGCACTGAAAGGAGTGTTTTACCGAAATAATATTATGACGCACGAAAGCAAGATAGCATTATAGATTATCTCTGGATTTGCGTTGTGTCGTAATGAACAATTCTGCCTAGCAACGTAACAGCAACTACTGATACTGAATCGCAAATGAATTTTTCCTCGCTTAAGTTGTGTGAAACGACGCCAGTGATGAATGATTCACTCAATACTGCAATAACTAACTAATTGGGCATAGCAAATCATCATAAAACCATAACAGACAATTAAAATCAGCAGTTCGCATCGATGAGAAGACTGTGCGGACTCGCAAACGGACTTTCATACATTACGCGAGGAACAATTTTCTTTAGAGATTTTCAGGTGCTGTTCCACGTTATCCGACGGGGACAACCATCACTGCGCATCGCGTCTCCATTCCACCGACCGAGCTGTAGTAGTAGCGGCTCAACATGAAGAGCGACAGCAAAATGGGAGAGGGGACGTCACAGTCACCCAAGGATTTCTACTAGCCCTCATCTTTTTACCTACTTGATCCTCTGCTGCCTTCACTATTTCATCCCTCAAAGCTACCCATTCTTCTTCTTCGGTATTTCTTTCTCCCACTCCTGTCAATCGATCCCTAATGCTCTCCCTGAAACTCTCTGCAACCTCTTGTCCTGACGGTTTATCCAGGTCCCATCTCCTTAAATTCCCACCTTTCTGCAGTTTCTTCAGTTTTAATCTACAGTTCATAACCAATAGATTGTGGTCATAGTCCACGTCTGCCCCTGGAAATGTCTTACAGTTTAAAACCTGATTCCTAAATCTATGTCTTACCATTATAAAATCTATCTGAAACCTTCCAGTATCTCCATTCCCCTTCTGTGTATACAACCTTCTTTCATGATTCTTGAACCAAGCTATGATTTAAGTTATGCTCTGTGCAAAATTCTACCAGGCGGCTTCCCCTTTCATTTCTTACCCCCATTCCTTACGTTTCCTTCTCTTCCTTTTCCTACTATCGAATTCCAGTTCGCCATGACTATGAAATTTTCGTCTCCCTTCACTATCTGAATAATTTCTTTTATTTCATTATATCATTTCATAAATCTCTTCCTCATCTGCTACAATAATTCGTTCACTATGTTGTTTGCAGTAGCTTACCATCACTCCTATTTTTTTTCATTATTAAACCTACTCCTGTATTACTCCTATTTGATTTTGTATTTATAACCCTGTATTCACCTGACCAGAAGTCTTGTTCCTCCTGCCACCGAATTTCACTAATTCCCACTGTACCTATTTCCCTTTTTAAATTTTCTAACCTACCTGCCCGATTAAGGGATCTGACATTCCACCCTCCGATCCGTAGAACATCAGTTTTCTTTCTCCTGATAACGTCTTCCTGAGCAGTCCCCGCCCGGAGATCCGAATGGGGGACTATTTCACCTACGTAATATTTTATGCAGTTTATTTCATTACACACCGCAGCTTTGAGTCATACTTAAAAAACAGAATGCAAAAAGTTTGCTAAATAATTGAAATGGTGTTGGAAAGGTATGAAATTTTAGTGACTGGGGAGAAATCTCAAAGGGAGTTCCATAGGGAATTTTAAAGCACTTAAGTTCATCTGCTTTTGCTCTTCGGATAACTTCTAAACTTGGAAACAAACGAATTAACCGGTTGACATATTTTCTTTTATATTTCCTTTCAATAATGTTATACAGAATAATTTTCTTGACAACTCACCACTTAGAAAGAAAATACTGAATACACAAAAGAAGTAACTATAATATGTGGTGTTCACACATGAAAGTCATGTAGATATCTCTTAGAGGGGTTAGGCATTTTACTTGCGCCCTCACAGTACATATATTCTCTAGTGAAATTCTTCACAATTAACCCATGTCAATTTTAGTTGAACTGCAATTAAGATACCTACAACACTGAAGATCAAAATGACGTTTATTACTCATTATGAAAGCAGTCAATGGTTCAGAGAGTAGTTCAGTATGCAGCAACAGATATCTCTGATAATTTACCTAAATAAAGTAATGTATCTCACAGAAAAATTAAGTGGGATTGGATGAGTACGACTAAACTTTTCGTTAGTGTTATTAACACTGATCATGTATACACACCCTGTAAACTAATTTGTTCCACATCATTTCGATAAAGGAATAGCTCAGTTTATCTATAGAGCACGTAAGCAGTTAACTAACTAAAAGTGACAAAGCTGTTTGTTTTTTTTTTGTTTGTTTGTGGTTTTAGGGCGCAAAACTTCTATGGTCATTAGCGCCCAAATGCTGTTTGTGGACTAATTATATCTGAAGAAGACAATGAATTACTGTAAATGGTAATGTGAATATTTTAGCAATTAGATGATCCCGGGGTAATAATTTGTTATGCAAACATTGATAAGGTCTCGTAATATGTTAAGTCTCAAAAAAAGGACACAAAGTTGTTTCTTACGCTTGCTACGAAAGCACATACAACTGCAACAGTTTCGACGCATAAAACGGCACTATGCAACTTTCTAGGCAACTGTCACCTGAACATGTTCAGTGACTGTAAATAGTATTTTTTAACAGCAGCTGAAGAGCTTTGTATACGCCTCAAAGTACCACATCATAGTAGACTTAGTTCTGTATGAAAATTGTGAACCCCTTCCAAGGATTGTTTTCAGTTTGTGGAGGGGCTCAGTAATGGAGTCGACGAACATCTAGGGAAATCTGCTACAAGCATAATGTTGCTTGGCAGTCTTTGCAGTGGTTGCTGTTAGCAGTCGTAAGGGATTATACCGATTGCTCCTCTACCACGATCCCCCACTCGAGATGTCAAGTTAAACTGAACGAATAGTATGCTACCTTACCAATTTGTAAGAGGTGACTGAAATGAAAGATAATCCACAACGGTGCACTACTCCCTGAACTGGCGAATTTGTGCTTCACATACGGCAAGGAATTCGTCAGGAAGACATTTGACGTTGATATTTGATACCAGTTCTAAGTGCAATGAAAGTTTAGTCACTAAACACCCGTTCTGTGGTGAACATCGCCTCAGAGTTTTCTGGTGCTCCATGGTATAACACTTAACAGTTACAAGAATGTATTAATGCCTTTCAGAGGTTTCCAATTCATTACTGCAACAGAATTTTTCCTTAATCATGCTCACGTTTAATTTCAGGTCCACCTATCGTCTCATTCATTTAACTAATTTCGCTACTGCGCAGCTTTTCAATGCGCCGATAATTTATAAACAGGACGTTACTTGTATGATACCGAAATGTTCACAATCGAATGAGTTAAATAACATTATCTGATAGGCGAGCGCTGTTATTATTGCTGCAGTATCACAGTTAATCTCTGATATAGATTCGCAGTCCATTAGACATCGAAATACGTAATGATACAAATAATGTTACGCACATTTATCGTTATTCTGTGATTGTAGAACACAGGTGAATGAAAGAAATTCGGCATACCTCATATAATAGACGGAGATATAGTTTCGATTTGTGTTCCACAGTAAATTACTCCCCACTGCGGTGCTAGGTAAGTTCAGATAGGACCTGAAATTCAGGTCTAGGATAAACAGCAGGTGGTGACGAGAAACTTTCTTAGATTTAGTATAACACTGTCGTCATCTGTTGTAACATACATCGCGCAGAATACGAAACAGAGAAGTGAAGGAATGACCCCGAAAAATGAAATATAAAATTGCACAAAATTTGGAAAGATAATTCTACATGTTGTTAGGAGCGCTCTGAATAAATCATGGTGTCGCACTTACAAAAATAAATTTAAAAAAAATCGAAGTCATGGTTGAGCTTGTAATTTTCAGCACATATGAACACCAAGTGTGTAATGCGTAATTGACAACGCACGAGAAGTTTACTACTCGTGCACAATCATTTTCTGAATAAAACTCGCAATTATTTAGGCCAAAAAGTGTATCAGAGAAGAATTCTGAAGTTACATATTCCAAAGAATTGAATTGTGTCCTTCGAGATACAGTACATTGTATTCGGATATAGCGATGAAAATATATGATGGTATACTACGTGAGGGAGGAATGAATCTTAGGATGTGCCTTTACTCCGACATTATGGTCACCGGTAACAAACTAGAAGATCTAGTACGAGAAACATGCATCAGGACATTAATCTTACTTTTGCAAAAGAATATTCTTGGTATTAAAAAAATGAATATGGAAGGTTGGTTGGACACCTGCTCATATGCATAGGAAACATATGTACAACGAGAAGCAGCACGAATGTTCACAGTTTCTTTTTTTTCCTTACTGCACTGTGTCATGGTAATGCTGACGTACTTGACATGGAAGACACTTGAATGTACACTTGAATGTACTGATTAGATTAGATTAGATTAGTACTTGTTCCATAGATCATGAATACGACACTTTGTAATGATGTGGAACGTGTCAGGTTAATAAAAGGTGTGTATACAAGATATTACGTTACACAAAATATTACATTACACTAAATATTTTTCTTTTTTTTTCTTTTTTTGGTGGAGGTTGGGGAAATTACCCACTTACTATATCCAAAAATTCATCTAATGAGTAGAAGGAGTTGCCATTAAGAAATTCTTTTAATATCCTTTTAAATGCTATATGGCTATCTGTCAGACTTTTGATGCTATTAGGTAAACGACCAAAGACTTTTGTGGCAGCATAATTTACCTCCTTCTGAGCCAAAGTTAGACATTAATTTACCTCTTCTGAGCCAAAGTTAGATTTAACCTTGAGTAGTGAAGATCATAATTGACTATATATATTGCGACGCTGCAGTGAAAATCTCTAGCTGCAGGATGATCTTGAATGAGCTCCAGCAATTATTCTGATTACACACTTTTGTGCAATGAACACTCTTCTACTCAATGATGAGTTACCCCAGAATATGATACCATACGAAAGCAGAGAATGAAAATAGACGTGTAGGCTAATTTACTGAGATGTATATCGCCAAAATTTGCACAGGCAAATGCCGGGATGGTTCCTTAGAAAGGGCACTGCCGATTTCCTTCCCCATCCTTCCCTAATCCGAGCTTGTGCTCCGCCTCTAATGACCTCGCTGTCGACGGGACGTTAAACAGTAATCTCCTCCTCCTCCTCCTCCTCCAAAATTTGCAATGACCCTAATAGTACAAGTAACTGAACTCAAATTTTTCAACAGATCTTCAGTGTGTTGTTTCCAGTTCAACTCCTCATCAAAGCATACACCTCGAAATTTTGAATATTCTACCTTAGATACCTATTCTGATCAAAGTCTATATTTATTAATGGTGCCATTCCATTTACTGTGTGGAACTGTAAGTACTGTTTTTGTCAAAGTTTAATGAGAGAGCATTTGCAGAGAACCACTTTATGATTTTCTGAAAAATATAGTTTAAATTTCACCAGTTAATTCTTGTCTGTTGGGTGTATTAGCTATACTTGTATCATCGGCAAAAAGTATCAGCTTTGCATATTCGTGAACATAGAATGGGAAGTCTTTAATATATATTAAGAACAGCAGAGGACCCGAGACCGAACCTTGCGGCACCCCAAACATGATTGTTCCCCAGTTTGAGAAATCACCAGTTTTTTTAATATTATGTGAACTGCTTATTTCAACTTTCTGCACTCTTCCAGTTAGGTATAATTTAAACCATTTGAGCGCCGTCTCATTCATACCACAGTACTTGAGCTTATCTAGAAGTATTCCATGATTTACACAATCAAAAGCCTTTGAGTGATCAGAAAAAGTCCCAATGTGTGACTCCTGGTTACTCAGAGCATTTAATATTTCATTAGTGAAAGTATATATAGCATTTACCGTTGAAAAACCTTTCTGGAAACTAAACTGACATTTTGATAAAACTTTATTTTTACAAAGGCGTGAAGCTACTCTACAATATATTACTTTTTCAAGAATTTTGGATAACGCAGTCAGAAGAGAGATTGGGCGTTAGTTGTTGACGTGAGATGTATCCTCTTTTTTATGCAGTGGTTTAACAATCACATACTTCAGTCTATCTGGGAAAATACCCTGCTTCAGAGAGCTATTACATATGTGGCTAAGAATCCCACTTATCTCTTGGGAACAAGCTTTTATTATCCTGCTGGAAATGCCATCAATTCCATGTGAGCTTTTATTCTTCAGAGGGTTTATTATTATAATTTCAAAAGGAGAGTTGGGTGGAATTTCAATTGTATCAAATGGTGTGGGTAAGGCCTCTTACATTAACTGCCGTACTTCTTCTAATGAACATTTGGATCCTATTTTATCAACAACATTTAAAAGATGATTATTCAAAATGTTTTCGACTTCCGGCTTGTTGTCTGTCAAGTTTCCATTCCTTTTGATGGTAATGCCATCATCTTGTACTCTTGGTTGCCCTGTCTCCCTTGTAATAATATTCCAAATTGTTTCGATTTTGTCATCAGGGGTGGGATCACTGTGGAGAATCTTCGACAGTCTGCAGTGGAAATCTGCGGTGTACAGCAGGTGGGGTTCCATTGAGTGTACAGTGTATTGCATGGACACACTTTCGGCACTATGTGAGTTGCAGAATTATTACAAGAATGAATGATGACTCCGAACAATGTTTGGATAACATACGGGTGTAAAAAGGTTTTGAAATGAAGAACAAGGTATTATTTGATTATGTGAAAAGTTCTTGTACAGTTGTATTGTAGGTCCATTTCACCCTCATCACAGTCGAGATTTTCGTACTTGTATTGTAGGCTCATTTCACCGTCATCACAGTCGAGTATTTTGTAATTATTCTATTGATTGATCTTTGAGTTAATTTACTGTATCATGGAAGTTATTAGATCAAATGAATTTTCTTGTTAGAGTCTATAAATGTTTTCTTTGATAAGTTAATTTCTAAGTGAAATGTCAGAACTTAAATGTCGAGTCATGTGTTTCATCGACATTGTGTGTCGACACACATGTAAAAGCTACTGAGTTACACTTGGCGACCCTGCCAGAATGCATTCATTTGGTTTTATTTGAAGTGGCTAGAATATTAAATTTTTTGGGGGGCAGCAGCAAACACCAATAGCGAATAGTTACTACAGTGTTTATCCTTTTTTGTAATTCCTTTTCAGCTTGTGATTTACTTTCTGTGTATTCTGTTTGTATAATATGTATATCTGTCATGTCGGAAAAGTTATTTCTGTTTGCCAAAGAAGGAAGTTTGTACTTTCTTGGGTACGTTTTTGTGTTTGCGTAACAAAAGTTTCTGGTGCAATTTATTTTCATTTTTTTCGTAATTAAAAGCCAAGTCATTGTGGAGACTCAATTTCATTTTCCGGTAAGTGTAGTAACAGGCGAACTTCTTTGCACACATTTTTTGAGCAATGGTAGTGTCTGGCAGTCTTTAAATCCCAACAGTGAACACCAGAAATGCAAAACGCAGCAAAACATCCCCGAACGTGCTTATGCAGCAAAGTGGCGCTATGACCCCGGGAACAGTTAATATCATTGAGCACTCTCTCTCCCGTTTCTGACATGACTTGTGAATCAGATAATAACAGTAGAAAGGAGTCATGTGAAAGTACAACAACAGGTAATGTAAATCAGTTTCCTTACTTAACAATCAGTGATCGAATTGGTCAAGAATTAAGTAATATCCAACTGCAAATACCGTTAGCAACATGGATTCGGGACGTGTGACTGAAACCATTACGGGTATAGATCCTGACACAAATTTAGTAAATTCTGTTGGTAGTCCAGATACGATGTCGATGTTCCAAATGGTTCAAATTGCTCTGGGCACTATGGGACCTAACAACTGAAGTCATCAGTCCCCTAGACTTCGTAAGGTGTCAGGCAAATCCAACACCTTCCATGAAAACCCTGACATGATAAGCAAATCCAATAGTATGTCACATAGCTCCGAATAAATCGTGACATTAAATTAACCAAAGTAATATGAGTAACGAGTGAGCAAATGGAATACCACAGACTAACACAGGAATGCCTAAATGCATGTCATACCTTCCCACCGTGTGACAGACGCAGTTCCGAGGGGAGAAACGAGAACAGAAGCCGAGAGCAGAACCGTGTTAAGCTAGAAGGCCCTACGATAAGGGACGGACTGGACACCCACGTCGCCGGATAACCACTAGGACCACCCCAGCTGCAAGTTTAGCGTGAGACTTTCTCGCGTCTCTGTTACGTTAGGACCACCCCCCAGCCCATGTTAAAAGCTAGAGCCCTCCAGAAGAACAGTACAGATCTTACAGTAACACAAAAAGGGCTACACCACCCGCAAGTCTTAGCGTGAGACTTTTTCGCGTCTCTGTTACGTTAGGACCACCCCCCAGCCCATGTTAAAAGATAGAGCCCTCCAGAAGAACAGTATAGATCTTACGATAACACTAAAGGACCACACCAGCTGCAAGTTTTAGCGTGAGACTTTTTCGCGTCTCTGTTACGTTGCAAACTTTAAAAACATTTGACAGTCGGCAACAGAAACCAAAATACTGCATTAAAACAAGTGTTCATTGCATAGTGCTGTGGAATGTGGAAAAACCCGCAAATTGGCGTTCATAAGAAGAAGAACAACACCAAAAATGCAACAGGAGCGTAATATGTAAGAAATTATCCACGCAACCTGTAAGTACAGTTCAAAACATTACTACTTAATAGGAAATACCAACCACCAGAACTGTTTATAACCTATAGGCACAATGACAAAAATGTAACTAAAATAGCTAACATATGTGCATATTCCAGGCCACTGATGATGCCTGTCAGACGGTCCATAAGTAAAAATTATCAATATACCGTAATATTACACGCAACTGAGGAAGACAGGACAATAAAAGTTGAAGATGTCAATACAGCTATGTCAAGCATTCCCTGTCAACGTGTACAACAGGTTCAAGAAAATACATCTGAGACTCCATAAGACGATACAGCATATAAAATTCAACAAAACATGCAGAAAGAACGATTTAATTCCAAGTTACATTAATTTAAAGGTTACAAACAGTTCTACAGTGGCACAAAAGTCGAAATCATTTGCAGAACGATATTGGTTACTACATGAATTTAAGATGCTCTATTCGAAAAAACAGCGCCTAAACATGATGCTCTATGAGACTCATCCAGAATTGGCAAAAACCGTAGGAAACGCCGCAGTTTTCATGGCACTAGTAGAAAGAACTGAACACAACACATACACAGCAATGAAACATTTACAAAACAAACATAAACAGAAGATAATGAAGCTAACAGTAAAAAATACATTTACATTTTAAATGTGAAACCACATGAACACCAACACACATTCCATCCACGCTTAGTTAACCTAACAGAGACAGAACTACACGAAAATGAAAAACTGCTCTTGGAAAAAGGTTTGAAACACTGCACCAATAGTAAAGTGAACAATCAATACATAGAAAATCTCATAGTAGGAACCGAACACATCCTTACACGTGAAGAGCAACAAAATAATTGTGAAATAAACATAGGACTGACAAGAGAACTAGTAAAACAAGAAATAAAAGTCATAATAAAACAAACACCGCAGACACACAATAAGAACAACCAAACAGAAGCAACTACTATGAAAAGGTTAAAACAAAAGTTATCAGACAATAACGTATTGATAACAAGAGCAGACAGGGGAAATGTGACAGTACTCATGGACAAAGAGCAATACGTCACAAAAACCAAGGAATACATAAACACCAACGCCATACAAAAACTGAAGTCAGATCCAACTACCCAATTCCAGGCAAATGTGAAACGAACACTGAAAAACATTGAACACACACTCACAGACAAACAGAAATACTACTTAACACAGAAAAACCCACAAGCACCAACACTCCGCAGTCAACCGAAACTACATAAATACGGAATGCCAATGAGAACTGTTATCAACTTCAAGAATGCCCCAACATACCGCATAGCCAAACACCTCCAAAAGTTAGTTACAAAACACTATAAAGTAGAGAAACAACAGAACCGTGATAAACACAGGAAACCTAATAGAAAACATACAGAACATACAGGTACCACACACAGCATCACTGATTTCATTCGATATAGAAAATATGTATACCTCCATCCCTATCACAGAAACAATAGAGATCATAAAACAAAATCTCTCATCCCACATCAACCTCATCACAGACGCAATAAAAGAAATAACAGATATGCTCAGACTGACAACTTAACAAAGCTACTTTCAGTTTGAGAAAAAATATTATCTACAAACTGATGGACTGCCCATGGGATCCCCAATATCAGGAACACTAGCAAACATTTTCATCAGTCACCTAGAAAATCAGATATTTGATAAGATAACCACAAATGAAAGTTTCAAAATCATATATTGGTACAGATACGTGGATGACATTATTTGTCTGGTAGATGAGCCAAGTGAAAAAATAGATGAACTCCATTCAGAAATAAACAAAGCTCATCAGAACATAAAATTCACACTTGAAAAAGAAAAACAAAATCAAATAAATTTTCTTGACATTACAATTAAAAAAGAATATGGTAAACATACATTTAATATCTTTAGAAAACCGACAGCCGCAGACACAATAATACATTCCACATACAACCACCCCCACTGCCAGAAACTTGCCACACTAAGACACATGTTGCATAGATTAAACAGAATCCCACTCAGCAAGAGAAACTATGAACAAGACATGAGTACAATCATACAAATAGCTATGAACAACAGTTATGACACACATGTGGTACACAAGTTCAATCAAAAAAATAAAAACACAAATAAAAAACAAACACAACACTTCCACAATACAAAAGAACTCACAAGCTGGAAACTTACAAACACACTCAACAAACACACACAATGACAACACCACACAGAAAAGAACCAGATGGTACACCATGACCTACACACATAAACTAACACACAGAGTTGCAAACATCCTAAAGAGACAGGGCTTCAAAATAGCATACAAGCCTGGGCAAACCCTTCAATCACACCTAAGCCAGCCAGCTACCAAGAGGGACGAATTCCAACAATCAGGAATATATAAACTTGAATGTCAAAGTTGTGATGCAGTATACATAGGCATGACATGCAGGAATTTTGAAACAAGATACAAAGAACATATCAGATGTTGGAAGTATGAAACAAACCATTCCACATTTGCAGAGCATTTAAAACACTACAACCATCATCCTACAAACATGGAACAAGAAATGAAAATAATGAGAATAAGCAACCATGACAAACATCTTATACAAATGCAAGAAAACTTCCACATCCAGAAAGCCATAGCAGAAAACAAACATGTGATAAATGAACAAACACACATCAGCACAGGCTCCCTACTACACTTAATAAAGGAAATGATAACATAAAACAAAGAAAAAAAACTCTTCCCCACACCATCTGGAGACACACACGCACAGCCAAAAACAAAAAAATTATATAACACCAAAATACACATGCACACACACATACACACACACACACACACACACACACACACACACACACACACACATACACAAACGCACACACAAATGCATTCATGAACAGACCACAGATACTCCAATAGTTACACTCATAAGTTTGACAATAACATTCAATGTTTGGCAAAAACGTTTGACAGTGGGCAACAGAAACCAAAACATTGCATAAAAACAAGCGTTCAGTGCACAGTGCTGTGGAATGTGGAAAAACCGCAAATTGGCGTTCATAAGAAGGAGAACAACACCAAAAATGCAACAGGTGCGTAATATGTAAGAAATTATCCACGCAACCTGTAAGTACAGTTCAAAACATTACTACTTAATAGGAAATACCAACCACCAGAACTGTTTATAACCTATAGGCACAATGACAAAAATGTAAATAAAATAGCTAACATATGTACATATTCCAGGCCACTGATGATGCCTTGCAAAAAATAAAGGCGAAACGCGTATGGCACTAAAATTGTGTTTTATTCAGTTGCTGTCAGACGGTCCATGAGTAAAAATTTCAATATACCATAATATTACACGCAACTGAGGAAGACAGGACTATAAAAGTTGACCGACGTATCTGTATATAGCATGCTATCTATCTGTTGTTTAACGGAAGGTTGACCAGTCTCAACCACTCTGTTTCTCTGGTATCACGTACCGAGTGAGAGATTGGTAGGAGAGTATCCAGGATAAGTGTTTGCATAGTTAGATTAGCGCTTGATTAAAGAGAGAATAACACTCTCATTATATCCGAAACAGACAGACCACAGACTTTACATGAGCTTTTGCAAAATTTTTTCAGCGTAAAAGTTCTATCCTTTATTCATCTGAGATCCAGCTTTTGACAGAGTTCCATCCTGGTTGTCGGCAATACGCCGCTTTCCTCTACTTCGGCAGATGTTATCAACTTAGAAAGTTGCCGTTTGGGCCGAGTATCTCTTCAGCCATCCGTATTCGTGGGCTCAATTTAATACTCCCAGAGAATTTGAGAAACAGCATAACTACATATGTTGATGACACACTGAAAGCAGAACCCGACTGGTTTTCACATAACCCAGTTCTGACAGATCTTTTGGACGTCTTCCAAGAATACGGTCTCAGCTTTAAATCAAATTTTGGTCAACAGAATATCAAATTCCAGGGACACATTATTTCGCCTAACTGCTTATCTTCAGAGCCTGATAAGTTAGGAGCAATCAAAGGAATCCCTTCTCTTGTTAAGTAAGGCAAGTAAGAAGATTTCTAGGAGTCGTAAATTTCTACCGCTGTTTTTTGAAATTCAAATCGTTGACGACACCCTCTTTTTGTACTCTCACCAGTAAAAATACACCCTGGGTTTGGCCTGAACAAGCGCAACTGGAATTTAAGAATTTAAAGGAAGCGCTTCTCTCAGTGCCCATCTCAGCACACCCCGTCCTAAAAACGAAGACTTTTGCCTGTCAACAGAATCATCTAAAACTGGTCTCAGTGCTCACCTCTTCAAGTAATTTGGAGAAAACGGTACATCAGTGGAGAAAAATTATTCTATCCCAGAACTAAAGGCTATCGCTATTGTGTGGGCATTTAATAAATTCCACTTTTACCTTCGTGGCAAACATACAAAGGTTTTTTACAGGTCATAAATGACTACAATTTCAATGAATTTTAAACTGAACCACGAGTGTTTGCGTCGTTGGGCGTTGACGCTTCAGAGCAGTTAGCACAGGAACAAAAGAAAATAGTATTTGGCGTGACATCATCGAAATATGGCACAATAAGGAAAATGTTGTAATTCGTCGTTACTATTTAGTCAAAATGGCATTCTCTTTAAACGTAGAACTAACTGTAAAAGGTACAAATTGGGCATCTGTATTCCTGAGGATTTTATCAGCAAGTTGATCTGGTACATTCACTTCAGCCACGCTCATTTTGGTCCACGAAAATGGTTCAACAAATTAAAGATGTCGTGCTATTTCAACAATACGGAAAAGCGAATACGCAATGTTTTACCGGCCTGCAAGCAACGTCAAAGAGCCAAATCTGCCAACTCATCTTACTACGAATTTTTTCCCCGGTTATTCCTTCCAGGCTTAAAGATTTTGCAGCAGTTTACCTCCTTGGACTCTTGGTAAAATCATAGAATTTATGCATATATATCTTTGTAGAAGGGGAGCTCACTTCAAAATACCACCTTTACGAAAAGTCACAGCGAAGACTGCGTTACAAACATTCACAAAGATTTTCTTAAAGCAATTAGGTCACGTCAACAAAGTCATCTCACATAATGGACTACTATTCCCTTCCAAATCCTGGTTAAACACATTAAAGGCTCACGCAATACAACCAGTGTTTACATCCTCATATTCGCCTCATTCATATCTATCTGAGAGGATTACGAAAAAGATTAACAACCTTTCTCGATTGTAATGACATATAAGACATCACACGAACTGGGACAAATAATTCTGACACTTCAAACCATATTAAATAGCTTACCTCATGACTCTACGTCTTTACCACGCATTTTGGTCTTGAAAAACAAGGAAACGTCTCACAAAATAAGAGAATTAGCACAGTTACCTTATGTGAGAAAATTAAGAACAAAGATGTTGTTGAAATGGCTGTCACTCACATTGCAACGTAACCTTCCAGTACTGGTGTATAAGTCCACCTAAGTAGGTAGATTATCGTCGCTTTGACATGTCCTACCGCTCCTGCAAGCTACCGGCTGTAGTAAATGATTCCTGAAATTCGTGTGGTCCACGAAATTACTGGCCCCTGCGAGTTATTGCTGGATATTAATAATTTCTAGTGGAAGCTTTTAACGAACCGGTAGAAATTTGAACACAACGGATAACGCATTTTTTTGAACCACTACAGAAGGCGCCTATACAGGGCTTAATAGGCATTATATAGCTTTTATTTGCTATCATGACTCAGGGTTCGACTGATTTACTGACTGCCACCTACTCTTTATGATGGAAGGAGTAAATAATCAGTCGAGGGTAGAGATTAATTGATATTTATTCCGTACCGATGGTATTTCAACAACTAGTCGTGTTTCTCTTGCAATGTACATCATCAAACCGGTCTCCAGTTAACATGGTTCAGTTTCGCCACGTAATTATGGAATGGGACAGAGGAGCGCAGACCTGGCTTCAATGTAATTCTATACAACCGCACAATTATACCTAAACCCTCGGTTATTACATTCAGCTACTATTGATTACTCAGAAAAAGTTCCGTAAAGACAATACAAGCAAAACTAGGTCAGAGTGGAAGAGTATTTCGCAAATCTTTATCAAATCAGTGGGCATTAAAATCCGATACTTTTCCTAGTGGCACGAGTATTTTACTTAACGCACAACATCGCCAACAAATCAACTCGCTATGGGGGTGCACAAGAAACATCACTTCAATGCTGTTCAACCCATATGGCCAAGTTTCAGTAGCCAACGGAAACAAAGAAAAATATGGACACACACGATTATTCCTTTCCTATTTTACACTCGCTCACTATCGTATAATTATTCATCGTGTACAATATACGTTCAGACCGAAACTACAGTTTATCAATGCGGCGGTTGCTCCAACCGACCACGTGGCGCGAAAGCAAGGTCACAAAGAAAACGCATGGAATACAAATAAAAAAACCCAAAATATTACTGTAAACGGAAGAGCAGATTAAAATACATTGAATGAGCGAATTTCCGTTAAGCACAGAGGAATAACGTGAGCGTGAGCTTAAGGCACATGGTGCGTTGCCTGAACAAGGCACTAACGCAAGGTCTACTGAAATTCGAGTAAATTAAGAAAATCAATTCCCTTATGGGGTTCAGTGGTAATTTCGCACCTGATTTCAACATCTGGACTTCATTACAGAGCAGATTTCAGACAGTGTAATACCTATGTTAACATTACCAAAACGAGAGCTGCGTCTCCATGTCTGTCCAGCACCACGACGCAGGAACAGGTGCTCTTCCAACCGAATTCGCCTATCCGTTCCGCTTACAAACGTGGTGGGGGTGGCGCGCCAACCAGACAGAGCCAATACGCGCGCCTATGTGTCATCTTTGCCCTGACCTGGAGACTTGGCAGAAGGAACAAGACTTTTGGTCAGGCGAATACAGGGCTATAAATATAAAGTCAAATAGGGGTAATGCAGGAGTAGGTTTAATAATGAATAAAAAAAATACGAATGCAGGTAAGCTACTACAAACAGCATCGTGAACGCATTTTTGTGGCCCAGATAGACACTAATCCCACGCCTACTACAGTAATACAAGTTTATATGCCAACTAGCTCTGCAGATGACGAAGAAATTGAAGATATGTATGATGAAATAAAAGAAATTATTCAGATAGTGAAGGGAGACGAAAATTTTATAGTCATGGGTGACTGGAATTCGGTAGTAGGAAAAGGGAGAGAAGGAAACGTAGTAGGTGAATACGGATTGGGGGTCAGAAATGAAAGAGGAAGCCGCCTGGTAGAATTTTGCACAGAGCACAACTTAATCATAGCTAACACTTTGTTCAAGAACCATAAAAGACGGTTGTATACATGGAAGAACCCTGGAGATACTAAAAGGTATCAGATAAATTATATAATGGTAAGACAGAGATTTAGGAACCAGGTTTTAAATTGCAGGACATTTCCAGGGGCAGATGTGGACTCTGACCACAATCTATTGGTTATGAACCGTAGATTAAAACTGGAGAAACTGCAAAAAGGTGGGAATTTAAGAAGATTGGACCTGGATAAACTGACTAAACCAGAGGTTGTACAGAGTTTCAGGTAGAGCGTAAGGGAACAAATGGCAGGAATGGGGGAAAGAAATACAGTAGAAGAAGAATGGGTAGCTTTGAGGGATGAAGTACTGAAGGCAGCAGAGGATCAAGTAGGTAAAAAGACGAGGGCTAGTAGAAATCCTTGGGTGTTGTTGTTGTTGTGGTCTTCAGTCCCGAGACTGGTTTGATGCAGCTCTCCATGCTACTCTATCCTGTGCAAGCTTCTTCATCTCCCAGTACCTACTGCAACCTACATCCTTCTGAATCTGCTTAGTGTAATCATCTCTTGGTCTACCCCCACGATTTTTACCCTCCACGCTGCCTTCTAATACTAAATTGGTGATCCCTTGATGCCTCAGAACATGTCCTACCAACCGATCCCTTCTTCTCGTCAAGTTGTGCCACAAACTTTTCTTCTCCCCAATCCTATTCAATACTTCATCATTAGTTATGTGATCTACCCATCTAATCTTCAGTATTCTTCTGTAGCACCACATTTCGGAAGCTTCTATTCTCTTCTTGTCCAAACTATTAACTGTCAATGTTTCACTTCTATACATGGCTACACTCCATACAAATACTTTCAGAAATGACTTCCTGACACTTAAATCTATACTCGATGTTAACAAATTTCTCTTCTTCAGAAACGCTTTCCTTGCCATTGCCAGTCTACATTTTATATCCTCTCTACTTCGACCATCGTCAGTTATTTTGCTCCCCAAATAGCAAAACTCCTTTACTACTTTAAGTGCCTCATTTCCTAATCTAATTCCCTCAACATCACCCGACTTAATTCGACTACATTCCATTATCCTCGTTTTGCTTTTGTTGATGTTCATCTTATATCCTCCCTTCAAGACACCATCCATTCCGTTCAATTGCTCTTCCAAGTCCTTTGCTGTCTCTGATAGAATTACAATGTCATCGGCGAACCTCAATGTTTTTATTTCTTCTCCATGGATTTTAATACCTACTCCGAATTTTTCTTTTGTTTCCATTACTGCTTGCTCAATATACGGATTGAATAACATCGGGGAGAGGCTACAACCCTGTCTTACTCCCTTCCCAACCACTGCTTCCCCTTCATGTCCCTCGACTCTTATAACTGCCATCTGGTTTCTGTACAAATTGTAAATAGCCTTTCGCTCCCTGTATTTTACCCCTGCCACCTTTAGAATTTCAAAGAGAGTATTCCAGTCAACATTGTCAAAAGCTTTCTCTAAGTCTACAAATGCTAGAAATGTAGGTTTGCATTTCCTTAATCTTTCTTCTAAGATAAGTCGTAAGGTCAGTATTGCCTCACGTGTTCCAGTATTTCTACGGAATCCAAACTGATCTTCCCCGAGGTCGGCTTCTACTAGTTTTTCCATTCCTCTGTAAAGAATTCGCGTTAGTATTTTGCAGCTGTGGCTTATTAAACTGATTGTTCGTTAATTTTCACATCTGTCAACACGTGCTTTCTTTGGGATTGGAATTATTATATTCTTCTTGAAGTCTGAGGGTATTTCGCCTGTTTCATACATCTTGCTCACTAGATGGTAGGGTTTTGTCAGGACTGGCTCTCCCAAGGGCGTCAGTAGTTCCAATGGAATGTTGTCTACTCCGGGGGCCTTGTTTCGACTCAGGTTTTTCAGTGCTCTGTCAAACTCTTCACGCAATATCGTATCTCCCATTTCATCTTCATCTACATCCTCTTCCATTTCCATAATATTGTCCTCAAGTACATCGCCCTTGTATAGACCCTCTATATACTCCTTCCACCTTTCTGCTTTCCCTTCTTTGCTTAGAACTGGGTTTCCATCTGAGCTCTTGATGTTCATACAAGTGTTTCTCTTATCTCCAAAGGTCTCTTTAGTTTTCCTGTAGGCAGTATCTATCTTACCCCTAGTGAGATACGCCTCTACATACTTACATTTGTCCTCTAGCCATCCCTGCTTAGCCATTTTGCACTTCCTGTCGATCTCATTTTTGAGACGTTTGTATTCCTTTTTGCCTGCTTCAGTTACTGCATTTTTATATTTTCTCCTTTCATCAATTAAATTCAATATTTCTTCTGCTACCCAAGGATTTCTACTAGCCCTCGTCTGCCCGATTAAGGGATCTGACATTCCACGCTCCGATCCATAGAACGCCAGTATTCTTTCTCCTGATAACGACGTCCTCTTGAGTAGTACCCGCCCGGAGATCCGAACGGGGGACTATTTTACCTCCGGAATATTTTACCCAAGAGGACACCATCATCATTTAATCATACAGTAAAGCTGCATGCCCTCGGGAAAAATTACGGCCGTAGTTTCCCCTTGCTTTCAGCCGTTCGCAGTACCAGAACAGCAAGGCCGTTTTGGTTATTGTTACAAGGCCATATCAGTCAGTCATCCTTGGGTAACAGAAGAAATATTGAATTTAATTGATGAAAGGAGAAAATATAAAAATGCAGTAAAAGAATCAGGCAAAAAGGAATGCAAAGTCTCAAAAATGAGATCGACAGGAAGTGCAAAACGGCTAAGATGGGATGGCTAGAGGATAAATGTAAGGATGTAGAGGCTTATCTCACTAGGGGTAAGATAGATACTGCCTACAGGAAAATTAAAGAGACCTTTGGAGATAAGAGAAACACTTGCATGAACATCAAGAGCTCAGATGGAAACCCACTTCTAAGCAAAGAAGGGAAAGCAGAAAGATGGAAGGAGTATATAGAGGGTCTATACAAGGGCGATGTACTTGAGGACAATATTATGGAAATGGAAGAAGATGTAGATGAAGATGAAATGGGAGATACGATATTGCGTGAAGAGTTTGACAGAGCACTGAAAAACCTGAGTCGAAACAAGGCCCCCGGAGTAGACAACATTCCATTGGAACTACTGATAGCCTTGGGAGAGCCAGTCCTGACATAACTCTACCATCTGGTGAGCAAGATGTATGAGACAGACTTCAAGAAGAACATAATAATTCCAATCCCAAAGAAAGCAGGTGTTGACAGATGTGAAAATTACCGAACTATCAGTTTAATAAGTCACGGCTGCAAAATACTAACGCAAATTCTTTACAGACGAATGGATAAACTAGTAGAAGCCGACCTTGGGGAAGATCAGTTTGGATTCCGTAGAAATATTGGAACACGTGAGGCAATACCGACCCTACGACTTATCATAGAAGCTAGATTAAGGAAAGGCAAACCTACGTTTCTAGCATTTGTAGACTTAGAGAAAGCTTTTGGCAATGTTGACTGGAATACTCTCTTTCAAATTCTGAAGGTGGCAGGGGTAAAATATAGGGAGCGAAAGGCTATTTACAATTTGTATAGAAACCAAATGGCAGTTATAAGAGTTGAGGGGCATGAAAGGGAAGTAGTGGTTGGGAAGGGAGTGAGACAGGGTTGTAGCCTCTCCCCGATGTTATTGAATCTGTATATTGAGCAAACAGTGAAGGAAACAAAAGAAAAATCGGGGTAGGTATTAAAATCCATGGAGAATAAATAAAAACATTGAGGTTCGCCGATGACATTGTAATTCTGTCAGAGACAGTGAAGGACTTGGAAGAGCAGTTGAACGGAATGGATAGTGTCTGAAAGGAGGATGTAAGATGAACATCAACAAAAGCAAAACGAGAATAATGGAATGAAGTCGAATTAAGTCCGGTGATGCTGAGGGTATTCGATTAGGAAATGAGACGCTTAAAGTAGTAAAGGAGTTTTGCTATTTGGGGAGCAAAATAACTGACGGAGGTCGAAGTAGAGAGGATATAAAATGTAGACTGGCAATGGGAAGGAAAGCGTTTCTGAAGAAGAGAAATTTGTTAATATCTAATATAGATTTAAGTGTCAGGAATTCGTTTCTGAAAGTATCTGTATGGAGTGTAGCCATGTATTGAAGTGAAACATGGACGATAAATAGTTTAGAGAAGAAGAGAATAGAAGCTCTCGAAATGTGGTGCTACAGAAGAATGCTGAAGATTAGATGGGTAGATCACATAACTAATGAGGAGGTGTTGAATAGGATTGGGGAGAAGAGACGTTTGTGGCACAACTTGACGAGAAGAAGGGATCGGTTGGTAGGACATGTTCTGAGGCATCAAGGGATCACCAATTTAGTATTAGAGGGCAGCGTGGAGGGTAAAAATCGTGGGGGTAGACCAAGAGATGATTACACTAAGCAGATTCAGAAGGATGTAGGTTGCAGTAGGTACTGGGAGATGAAGAAGCTTGCACAGGATAGAGTAGCATGGAGAGCTGCATCAAACCAGTCTCAGGGCTGAAGACCACAACAACAACAACATGTCATCACACATATTACACCTTGTCCGATTATACTGGACTAGGAAGTGAAACATGAGACATATACCCTTCTGTTTGTGGGTTGACTTTAGGGATATTTTGGTACATCTGTGAGACATGATAAATGTCCCTGGAATTCAATCTATACAGTGAAATATTTTATGACCTATAACAAAAATGCATTAAAGTAAGTGTAGAATATAGTGGGAAACGATGAAATCCTGTGGAACAGTTAGTTTTGTACAGTATGGCTAAAAGATCCATAGTGAATGAACCGCTATGATATTGCCAGGAATGTAGTCTTCATATTATATTCCTGTGTGAAGGGAACAAAGAAACTATGATGTATTGAGTGAGATGAGATGAAGTGTTGATATTTATAGGGTATACTTTATGAAGTTGTGTTTATTAGTAGCCTGTTGTGCTGGAATTTGTATGGGACTATATGAGGTTATATTTGCATTTACAGTGTTAATGAGGTAGGAAGAGGTGACAGTCTTCTTCTGGCTTACATACAACTGTGACAACATTACATTAGTCTGACTATGTTTAATGAGAGAATAGGAAACTAGTACGTGAATGTTGATGAATTCTTTGGTTTGTTGGAGGGGGGAAATGTTTTACTGTGCACGCATTTCCACTTATGGTTCATACATGTACAGATATTAGAGGCTTTTGGTTTCTAGAAAGCAATATTTATCTCAGTGTATCAGATTTGAGGAATTTGCTAACAAATTTCTTTTTTGAACAATTTACTTTGGTATGAAACATATGCTTTTCTGGTTTTTGTTGAATATAGGGAATTTATTCGTCAAATATGGTTTATGATCCCAGTATGACTCTGTGGTGTAATGTGGCTCATGCTATTAGTCACCATTTCTCATCCTGAAGATCTTAAAAGGCTGATAACAGCATTTTATGGAATAAAAATGGGGAGATAAGGATATACTGCTTAATGATGATGGCTAGTGCCATAGGCCAAACAATACAGAAATAAAAGGTAGTTTTATATGAAAATATGTAGTTTTGGAAGGAAAACATAATGACCCAATTTTCTTTTCTTTTTTCAGCTTTTTCAGATTTCCATCCTTGACAATGTGTGTTCGTTTTCATCTCTATGTGTATGGTCAATACTGTGAATGCATTTATTTTTGCACTGTCCTTTGAGTTTTCTCTGCTTACTGTAGAATTTGGATTCAAGTAAGATTTGTTTCCTTTCCTTGGTATGAATGAGTGAGAGCATGTGGGTACTTCATGAACTAGATTAAGCAATCATTTTAGGCCTCATCAAAGAACAGCATCATAAATCTTATCCTTAAGTGAGTGAGAAAGAGAACGTCAGAGATAAAGGTATACCTTGGTATGACATGATGATAAAGTAAGAATGCATAAAGGTATATGAAGTGGCAAATACTGCAGTACACTTTTTGGAATGAGAATGGACATGAATTTTGGTACGGGTAGAAGAAACTATTTTATGTTACGATCTTGTGAGGTGGTTGAAGATAAGTTTTTTCTAGCCAGATGAACTGCAAGGTGGCTAGTAGGATGACACATAGGTTTATGAACATTAGGTGATGAAACAGAAGTTTACGATTTGTAAATGAAGACACAGAAGTTTATGCGTAATACATGATGAAAAAGTGGTCTATGAGTCTAGAAAACATGTATTTGAATGTATGATGAAATTTTTGGTTAGTATGTGGATCCATGGACAGTGCATTTGGAGTAATGTTTATCTGATCTTGCATAGACAGAAATGAGAAGCTTCAAAGACTTACATACTTGACACAAAATATTTGTCTTTTGCTGACAGATGACTGACATGCAATTATTCCTTTCCCTCTTCCTTATATCCTACTGTTATGTTACACCATTTTTTTCTCAGATTTAAACTTAATTAATTGTACACAGATTTCATAATTCTGGTCTGTGGTACACAAAACACACTCTACTATTTGTACACATCTTGTTTTCTATGTGAAAAATGTTTAAACACACCAAGAAGAAGACAATTTTGAACATTTTCATTTAAATGTGTGTCTATTTTTTGCCAGCAGAAAGGTATAGTTATTTAGGTTAAAAATTTCATGTTTGTATGGTTTCTGATGTATGGGCAATTTTTTTGTACTCATGTATTGGATTCAATTGATTTTTTTCTTCTTCTGCATTTATAAGCAAATATTCATGTTCACATGTACTTAATTCCACTGGTTTTCTTCTTCATATATGTGTAAATATTAATGTAATAGTACACACATAGGCAATTTTTATTCTGTTTATGCTCAGTAGTTTGTAAGTGCCAGGGTGATGCACACCACAAACAATTTACCTTGATACTCTGATTATCGGACAATACCAAACTGTATTTTTACAAACTCTTCAGCACTATGTGCTACCATCTACTGTCAATCTGGCAATTGTTCAATCAGACTTGTATAATTTGCTCTTTGGGATGAGTCTAGGAATAAGAACTGTGCTTTACAATTTAGTAGCTATAAGGTAGTACTTGTGCCATAAACAGCGTAATGCTTACGTGAGTGTGATCTAGGATGCTGTGCTGTTCCAAGTGCCTAGTTCAGAGCGCCTAGTTTTCCCATCAGTCAGTGAGGAGACTTAAGCTGCCACATCATGCAGTGCTCCCATTTCTGCACCTGTGGTATGCCTGCAGCTGCCTTAACTATCAATGGATGTACAAGAACTAGAATACCTTTGGCACAAGTACAGTGGGATATCTACATGTACTTATGGGTCTACAAGATGCAAATGCCTATGCTACATACTACTGTATTACCAGTACTCAAGATTATTCTGCAGCTGGCATACTTTTGTTTCAACTATGTTCCTCTACAAGGAATTGGAGAACTGTCTACAGTAAAAGTTTTTATAGTGATTCGTTCTTTGTGTTATAGATGCTACTTGTGGACTTCTTAGGTGAAGGCACTGGCAATAGACAGTTATTCTCCAGATGATTTACTGGACTTGGATGATGTATTAAATATTGGACATGTCATGTTGTGAACGTTGAACAAGTAGGACAGTAGCCAAGTTTGGCGCTCTGTTAATGGAAGGTGTGACATAAACTTTAAAAGGATTGTGTTGAAAAAGATTTGCCATTTTTTGGACTGCTTACTAGTTATGCTGTGAATTTGCAGGTATTTCTCACTGTGTGGTTGTTCATCCACACATAGAAACTTAGTACCATGAACATATAGTCATAGAAAATTTTATTTTTAGGAATCTAAGTCCTGATCTCAAAAATTTTCTAATTGTCTACTTTCACTCAAGTTATAAAAATATAAATAAATTTTGTTCTTCATGGAGTGAGGGGTGACGTAAGACGTCTATTTTTTGATGACATTACTGGATGTGTTAATATTTGTAAAGGAAAATGATATATTTGAAGAGTTGCGGTCAGAAAAACAGTTGTTAGGCTACAGTATCTGTGTCAGCTACGGCAGCATTGTGGAGGTGTAGAATCTTTGACAGTCAGTTGTGGAAACCCACGGTGTGCAGCATGTGTAATGCGTCGACGCACTTTTGGAACTATGTGAGTTGCAGATTTATTATGAGGAGGAATGATGACTCAGAACAATGGAGCGATAGCACATGGACATCAAAAAGGTATTGAAATGAAGAACAAGTTGTTATTTGATGAGGTAGAAAGTTTATTATTTTATGTTTATAGATTGGTTGGTCACCTTCACAGTCGTCATAGTCGACTTTTTGATAATTATTCTATGTTTCATCTTCTGAGTTAATTCACTGTAACATGGAAGTTGTTGGAGTAAATGGATTTTCATATTAGAGGCTATAATTATTTTCTATGATAAGTTCCTTCCTAACTGAAATCTGCCAATACTTAATTTTGCAGGTGAGACTGATAATATGTGATTGTTTCGTTTCCTTTGCGCAATGCCTGTTCTGTCAGTTTCTTTATTTTACCAGGGCCATAAGTCAGTGGAGAAATTTTCGTGTGTTTCAGGTTACATTCTCATACATGTCGACATTACGGTTTGATTTTCTATATACAATTGTGTTTATTTCAAACAGTTTCCACTGACCAAGTCTACCGAGCGTGAAATTATTGGTTTGCTTATTTATTTGCTTATAAATGAGATCGGTTATCATACGCGCGGGATTCCTGTCAGCTTCATATAAGTGATGTGGCTTTTAGCTCAGAGGCACATTTCGGTTGTCAGTTCACATTCCCAGGTTTGTATTTACGATAATACACACACAAGTAAAGGTTACTCACTTGCACCTATTTCAGTAAAGGCTAGAAATATAACCCAGTCTTGGATTTGACTCCAAGATCTTAACCTATTGTGCATTCATGATGGATTCGAGCACACCAGTGCCATGCTGAAAGTGGAAAGTGTACGAGAGCGTAATTGCGAGAGGAAGAAGAATGCAGTCAATTCTCAGAGACTCTTGACTATGTTATTATTTACGAAGATCACTGTGGTTCAGTTTCAAAAATAAAACACAGTTACACGAAAGACACATCTATAGGACTTGTCAGCTTCTGAAAAAGCTTTCGATAATGTAACATGCTTCAATATGTTCCAAATTCTGAGAAACATAGGAATAAGCTAGGGATTGACAGGTAATATATAAGGTGTAGAAGAATGAAGAGTGCACAACAAGAATAGAAGCTGAAGAACAAGTGCTCGTGTTAAAAAGGGGTAAGACAGGAGTTTAATCTTTCGCACAAAGGAAGGACACAATCACACTCAGATGGGCGTTCCTGGCCAAAAGGAGTCTATGAGTACCATATCAAAAATAGGCCTTAATTTTAGACCCAAATGTCTGGAAATGCACGTGGAGAGCATAGCATTGTACGTGGAGCCCATAGTCTTCACGTTACATATCAGAAAACACTGTTTTCCGGTTACCGTCTCCTGCTGCGCAACGACAACTTCAGTCCTATAAATAGGTCGCTATTTTGAAAGGAGGGCTATCTTTTAAGATTTTACTTAAAGATAGCCTTTGTACAAAACGTGTTATTGTTGCTAAAACGATTCTCCTTTAAAATGCGTGCTTTCGAAGCAGTTCTGAAAATGTTTTCTCCATCCATGGGTTGTTACCTACGAAGATTGTTTTCGAAGCATTCAAAAGTTTCTTGAGATGGTAAACTTTATTTTCTGTTTAAGATGTGGCAATAAAAAGGTTCATAAATCGGGTGAGCACGGCAACGAGATCTTACTTAGACTGTTTTCTCCGTCGACGGTCTACTTCTTAACGACATGCTGTGCGGAGGAGGCATTTTCACAACGAAGAATTATGTGAGTTATACCTTAACTTGATGGAGTAATGCATCCGTGGTAGAGACTGTTCTTATTTGGTATAATTTTGAAATACAGAAAGGTCTTGTTCGCGAAATTCTTTACTAAGAGTTACGCGTTTCACAAATCATGAGACTGAAGCTGTGGAATGAAGTGTACAGCAAAAATGGACATATCAACGTAAGTATGCATCTTAGTGACCCATACAAGGAATTTCCAGTTAATATCGTACTTACATTTAAATCAAACATTAGTAAAAAGTTAGTCCATATCTCAAACTTCTGCACTTTTCCCTGTGTTTATGAGTTTCTTTGATGTTTTATTATATACAATTCAGCATTGAAAGATATTACACGTTCTAAGCAATGGACGCCTCATGTCGAGTGTAACCAAAGAAACAGGCGATCATTTCCTTGGAAACGCTTTGCGAATGAGCCACTATACGTGGATTCTTCTGTTCCTCAGCCGAAATTTCCGTGTAATTCCTCACACCATTTTAAACAGGGCTGTTTTGGAACTTCGATTATGTTGTTCGCCATCCAGTTAAGAATAATTCATTACGCTGCTAAATATTTGTAGTGACCTATTTCTGACAATCGATCCCTACAAGTGTACAGTGCTTCATAAACATTCCGTGAAGTGTTAATTTACGTGCAGTGATATAGTTACTCTTTGACTCAGCTTTTGTTAGTTATTTCGTGCTATTCATGTCTACACAATTCATTCATGTGTATAGTGTTAAGTTATTGCTAAATATATGTGGGAATAAAGGAACTGTTTCCTCCAACACCCACATTTGGTGACCCCGACGTACTACGTTAACATCCGCGTCGGCTTCAGCGTTTAACGAAGTTCCGCAACGTTCACGTTTCTAACTTCCGCGCCAGCCGTGTCGCGCTCGTTTCAGCACGATAATGACCGATTCCCCAGTCTCAGTTCAACCTGAAGCCAGCAGTGCAATTAACAGGGTGTCGATAAAACCTCCACCATTCTGGTAACATAATCCTCTATTGTGGTTTGCCCAGTTAGAAAGCCAGTTCGTCCTCGCACAAATATCGGCGGACGAAACTAAGTACAGCTATGTGGTTGCAGCACTTACAGAAGATTTAGCAGCAGAAGTACAAGATATCCTAGCCGCACGACCGGATACCGATCGTTATGCGTCCATTAAAAACGCATTAATAACGCGTTTGTCACAATCAGAGGCAAAACGGCTAGAGAAGCTACCGCGCACTGAAGATCTCGGAGATCGCACTCCATCACAACTCTTACGACGTTTGCGCACACTGCCAAGTAACACTGTAACTGATGATGTGCTACGAAGTATATGGTTGTCTCGGTTGCCGTCAGATACTCAAAAAATTCTCACGGTATGTGCAGTCGATTTAAACGCACTGGCACAAACGGCCGACAGGTTAATTGAAATTTATCCCATATCAAGTGTCTCAACATTAACGCCACAACAAGAAAATTCGCCCTCAGTGACGCTAGTATCCCTACAGTCACAACTGACAGAGTTAACCGCACAGGTAGCTGCATTACAAACAACGCACAACCGCCAACGGCCACGCTGCCGACGGTCACGAAGTCACAATCGATCACCATCACTACAGAACTTATGCTGGTACCATAAGACATTTGGTAATGATGCACGAAAGTGTACGCCACCTTGCAAGTGGAAACATGAAGCAGACACCATAGCAGCGATAACTTCCAGTGCAAACACTCGCCGACTTTTTGTGACGGACCGCGAAACAAAACTACAGATTCTCGTCGATACAGGCGCAGAAGTCTCCGTGTATCCAGCAAACCGCCTATCACACCGGAGCTGCGGCGACTGTTATCTATTCTCCGCCAGTGACTCCAAAATTAGAACATACTGTCGAGTAACATTATTCATTAACTTGGGGCTACGCCGTGTGTTTGAATGGCAATTTACAGTGGCAGATATATCACAGCCTATTATCGGAGCAGAATTTTTGTCCTTATACGACTTACTGCCAGATCTGCGACGTCAGCGACTAATAGATTTGACTACTAGTCTGCATACAACAGGAAAAGTCAAATGGTTCAAATGGCTCTGAGCAGTATGGGACTTAACATCTATGGTCATCAGTCCAGTAGAACTTAGAACTACTTAAACCTGACTAACCTAAGGACATCACACAACACCCAATCGTCACGAGGCAGAGAAAATCCCTGACCCCGCCGGGAATCGAACCCGTGAACCCGGGCGTGGGAAGCGAGAACGCTACCGCACGACCACGAGCTGAGGACAGTGCAGGAAAAGTCAGTTCTATCACACCACTAGAGGTACGCACAGTCACAGGCGACACCATATATACGATTACTGAAAGGATACCCCGAGATCACACAGCAATCGCCTACTCTCCCACCAGTCCAGCAGAAAACCGTCCACCACATTTTGACCACGCCAGGGCCGCCAACTCACGCTCGGCCTAGACGATTAACGGCCGAAAAGCTAAAAGTGGTAAAGCAGGAATTTCGCAGCATGCTGTCACAAGGTATCTGCAGAGTTTCTAGTAGCAGTTGGGCATCCCCAATTCACATCGTGCCTAAAAAGAAGAATGGATGGCGCCCCTGCGGTGACTATCGCCAACTCAATGCAAGGACCATTCCAGTCCGGTATCCAGATCCACATGTAGAAGACTTTTCTGCAAATGTTCACTGTAAGACTATATTTTCTACCATTTATCTAGTTCGAGCTTACTATCAGATCCCTATAGCTGCAGAAGACATTCCTAAAACAGCGGTGACAACACCATTCGGTTTATTTGAATTCACCCAAATGCCATTCGAATTATGTAATGCCGCCCAGACCTTCGAACGTTTCATGGATGAGGTCGCAAGAGATTTAGATTTTTGCTGTGTGTATATAGATAATTTATAGGTGATGTCTGCATCGGAAGAGGAGCACTTACAGCATTTGGCACAAGTGTTTGACCGCCTACGCACACATGGACTAGTAATTAATCCCGCCAAGTGTGTTTTTGGTGAGAAAGAGGTCCACTTTCTAGGATATTTGGTGAATGCACAGGGTATTCGACCGCCACACAGTAAAGTAGAGGCCATAAACAAATACCCCCGCCCTGTCACAGTCAGAGAATTACGACGATTCATTGGAGTAGTGAATTCCTACCAACGCTTCATTCGCAATCATGCACTGATAACTGCACCATTCAATTAACTACTTAAAGGTGCACCTAAACCTAACCACAGTGTGCATTGGACTATCGAGGCGGACACCGCGTTTCACGCTATAAAAAAAGCTATAGCAGAGGCCGCGCAATTAGCACACCCGGTCGCGCATGCTCCACTCGCTCTCATGGTTGATGCTTCGTCCACTGCCATTGGTACCGTACTTCAGCAACAAATTGATCAGTTATGGCAGCCAATTGCATTTTATAGTCATAAGTTGTCACCATCTCAGCAACGTTGGGCATCATATGACCGTGAGCTGTACGCCGCTTATGCAGCAGTAAAAATATTCAGTCACCCATTAGAAGGGCGACAGTTCACGATTTACACAGATCATAAACCGCTTACCTATGCCTTTGAGGTAAAGCCAGAGAAAGCATCGCCCAGGCAGCTGCGACACTTAAATTATGTCAGCCAGTTCACGACCAGCATTGTGTATGTGGAAGGGAAGCTAAATGTTCCAGCTGATGCACTTTCTCGCATAGAAGCAGTGTCCACAGTAGCAGATAACATCGCACAGGTGGAAGCAGTGACAAAGGCCAATCATTGATTACGACGCCCTCGCGCATGCGCAACAATGTGGTAGTGAGTTGCGTGATCTATTGCAACAAGAGAAAGGATTGAAGCTACAGCTCGTGACATTTCCTGAAGCAAGCATTGAGTTGTACTGTGACGTAGCAAGAGGAAAGATACGTCGATTTGTGCCACAGCAATTCAGAACACAGGTTCAAAATGGTTCAAATGGCTCTGAGCACTATGGGACTCAACTGCTGAGGTCATTAGTCCCCTAGAACTTAGAACTAGTTAAACCTAACTAACCTAAGGACATCACACACATCCATGCCCGAGGCAGGATTCGAACCTGCGACCGTAGTGGTCTCGCGGTTCCAGACTGCAGCGCCAGAACCGCGCGGCCACTTCGGCCGGCTCAGAACACAGGCAATTGCATCAATGCACAATCTGTCACACCCAGGAGTAAGAACCACACTCATATTGGTCAAACAAAAATTTGTTGGCGTGCCAGAGGAATAAAATCACACAGCACGTCAGGGCACCATTAGGCACATTTCTTCCACCAAATCAGCGTTTTGACCATGTGCATGTTGACATCATCGGCCCGCTCTCGACATCGGAAGGCTACAGTTATTGCCTCACGATGATTGATAGATTTACTAGGTGGCCTGAGGCATTTCCAATGAAGGACATCACTGCAGAAACTATAGCTCAAATATTTTTTCCTGGTTGGATTGCCCGGTTTGGAGTTTCACTGAGAACTACAACTGATCAAGGACGACAATTTGAAGTCTACCTTTTCAAAGCATTGGCTACGTTATTAGGTACGAAACGCATACGCACCACGGCATACCACCCCGGATCAAATGGCATGGTTGAGCGTCTTCATAGACAGTGAAAGGCAGCACCGAATTGGACAGAGACACTACCTATCGTACTTTTGGGTTTACGAACGTCATTCAAAAGTGATCTGAAAGCAACAGTAGCAGAACTGGTGCATGGACAAACGTTACGCCTACCTGGAGAATTTCTGCATAGCATGGCAGATGGTACAATCACAGTCTCATAATTCGCCATAAGATTAAGACAGCATGTACGCCAATTGAGACCAACAATGCCTAGAAACCAGCTTGGAAGAAAAATATGGTTCAAATGACTCTGAGCACTATGGGACTTAGCATCTATGGTAACCAGTCCCCTAGAACTTAGAACTACTTAAACCTAGTTAACATAAGGACATCACACACATCCGTGCCTGAGGCAGGATTCGGACCTGCGACTGTAGCGGTCACGCGGTTCCAGACTGAAGCGCCTAGAACGGCATGGCCACACCGGTCGGCTAGCTTGGAAGACACTCGTTCGTTTTCGCGGAGCTAGACAAGTGCACGCATGTATTCTTACGCAATGATACTGGGCGTAAACCACTGCAGCCACCATATGACGGACCATATCTGGTAGTCAGTAGGGATACCAATACTTTCCGCATAATGATTAACGGTACAACCACAACAGTTGAAGTGGACCGTATCAAGCCTGCATTTCTGGACGCAACAGACACCACAGCTACCTCTGAACACAAACCAGAGAAGACAGGAGACGCTACAAGATGTGTTTCTGTACCCCATGAACACCACAACGCTCAGCGAACACCAGTCACTGCAACACCAAGACCGACGTCGAGGACTACTGCACCACTCCCTGCCACAACCACTGACACACGTTACGCACCGCCCCGTTTCAAGAAAGAAGTAGTTACAAGAGCTGGACGGCGTGTGAAATTTAATCTGCGGTACCGTTAGCATGAAAGGGGGGAGTCATGTAGTGACCTATTTCTGACAATCGATCCCTACAAGTGTACAGTGCTTCTTAAACACTCCGTGAAGTGTTAATTTACGTGCAGTGATATAGTTATTCTTTGACTTAGCTTTTGTTAGTTATTCCATGCTGTTCATGTCTACACAATTCATTCATGTGTGTAGTGTTAAGTTATTGCTAAATATATGTGGGAATAAAGGAATTGTTTTCTCCAACACCCACATATTCATGCAGAATGGTGATATGATGCAGGATTTGTGTACAGTGTCTAACACTTTTATACACATGTACGTATGCAAATTTTTTTCCTTTATATACCGTAAGTATTTCGATTTTCATAACGTTAAAATCTTTTTGTATGTGTAAAAAATGTTTATTGATATGTCTAAATGGTGGTACAGCATCCTTCTATTACTATTATTTTAAAAATAGACTTATACTTCAGAATGTTCTTTATTAACTCAAGAACTACGCGTTTCGCCCGCATGGGGCATCATCAGGTTCTGTTAAAAAATCACAAATTTTCTGCAAAAAGCATCCATAAAGAAGGCATGAATCCGCATGAAACATCATGGAGGCGACGAGAAGCATAGCACTGCAAACTGTAGAAAGCCGCATATTACAACGCACCCCCCCCCCCCCCCCCCCCTGACGCCCACCCTCCGGATTCGAATTATTGTAATTTTTTAACTTGAGCTGAAGGTGCCCTACCCGGGCGAAACGCGTCGTTTTTAAGTTAAAAAAGGACATTCTGCAACCTAAGACTTTTTTTAAATAGCAAATAACTGTTATTTAGACTGGATAAATGCTGGTTAAGGAATTATTACGGATATGTATCAAAGAGTAAAAATGCACTGTGCAGCCGGCAGCCGGCGTGAGTGGAGTGATGTCGGAACGCGAGTACTACTCTAGCACTAGGCTGCGGAGTCTGATGCGACCGGATGCTCGAGCTGCGTGCTAACTCAAGGCCGGTTCCCACTAGAGCGCGGCAGTGCGTCGTGCGGCAACGGCAGCGGCAAGCGTTTTCCGCTTTGACGCGGTGGCTCACAGAATTGGCGTTCCCATATGGAAGCGGCAGACGCTAGCGGTAGCCAATGACGGACAGCCACTGAGGTACGGGGTGGGACCCACCGAAACGACCGGTGTGTTTGAATAACTATATCTTACACCTACATGAAGGAAAGACGAAGTTGGCTGAAGACATACCTATTTTTCATTTTCTGTACAATGTACTCTTTCACATATTTCATTATTCATGTTTTCTCATTTCAACATAAACTGATTTCATGACTACCATTCATGATTGTTCACTATCTCCTAACACATCGAAACAATGTACGATGAAAGAGATTATTCAAATAGTTAAGCGAGACAAAAATTTAAAATGTGATACGGTAGCAGGTACACGAAAACAGTAAGAACACAAAGGCTAGGTGGAAGGGATGAAAGTGGAAGCCACCTGATAGAATTTCCCACAGAGCATAATGTAATCATCGCCAGCACCTTGCTTAAGGATCACGAAAGAATAATATATATTTGGAACAGAGTTTTCGAAACCAGATTTTAAATCGTAAGGCATTTCCTGGTGCAGGCGCAAACCTGACTGAAGACTGTCAATAGCAAGAAAAGCGTTGTGAAAAAGAAAATTTGTTCACACCGAATATAAATTCTAATGATTGGATACTATTTTACAAAGGTATTTGTGTGGAGCGCAGCCTTGTATGTAAGTGAAATGTGGACGATGAACAGTTCTGTCAAGAAGACAATGGACGCTTTCAAAACGCGGCGATCAATAAGAATGCTGAAGGTTAGATGCGAGGATCGTGTGACTAAAGAAGAGGTATGGAATTAAATAGAGCAGGAAGAGGAAATTATGGCACAACTTTGACAACAATAGGGGTTAGTTGACAGGACGTATTATGGGGCGCCAAAGAGTGAGGACAAGGGGGTTGGGTGACAGTATTTGGATAATAATCATCTGTTGAAATACTATTCTATCATTTTATCTATTAATGTAAGCAGTCAATTTACTCTTCCATGCACTCCTCCACAAAACATTTAAACCAAAACTGAAATCAGCTGAACACCAAATCTTTCAGCCACTGTCTGACATCTACTGGATTCACCTTCAACTTTCTATAACTATCACTGGCTAGTCACACACACATACAGATATAAGGAGAACAAAAATAAACAAACATTAGTTTTCAGCATATAATTCTGCAGGTTGGCAACATGTACATAAACAAACCAGACAGGAAGGGACATGAGGTGAACACACTGTAGTTACGACTTCAAATCAGAGTTTTCGGTAAAATGTCTACTGCTAGTGACAGAAGAAAATAGAGCGAACATGAAAATGTGCTTATGTCCCATAACCTAAGTTTTAGCTCAACCTCCAGCATGTGACCAGGTGAGGGGAAACGTATATGTCCGCCAAAAGCTCGATTCACTGTAAGTAATCAGTCATTCATGTAAAAAAAGATGTGAACTGTTTTAAAATCTGTAATTATCACATATCAAAACAAAACTGAATCATTCTAGATTCCACCGAAGATGTCTTAAAGTAAAAGGCGAAACGCGTCTTGAATCAGTAAAGTACACTGGATAAAGAAAAAAAAGTTTGTTATTTACCAAAGGAAATAATCAATAGCTGTCGATATTTAGTAAATTACATCTTATTACATACCAGCAAATTAGTTTCGGTTTAACTTCTCATTCCACATACTATTAAATGCTGTGTAAAAAAATTCATCTATCCCTTCTGAAAAACTGTAGTTACTTTCATATCTCGGTAGATAAACAGATTTAGGATATTTATCATGCGACGAAATACATGACATTTCACAAGTTATCGTTTGCAAAAAAACACATTTCGATTTCTTGAACCGTTTACGAAATTTGCGGTTGAGACAACCACATGGTTTACGTCGAGCAGGACGAAGTACCGGTCGCGTCGCGAGCAACCCGCGCGCAGTCATGGCACAGCCCGACCGCCGACATATCATTCAATATCTCGAGAACGGTGATAGCTATCGATCTGCTCTCAGCTTTAAAAACCATTCCGGTATGTTGACTAAATTTCATACGCAATAATGTATTACCTAAAATGAACTGTACGCAAAGTCCACGCAATGCGTTTTTACCTCTGCACACTCATTAAAATTTCGTGTAAAGGTTTACGTAAATGCGATACAGCAAGTAACCACGACGAATAACGAAAAGAAATTCGGTCCTTTATCGAGAGAAGATATCAGGCTGTAACATGCCCAAGAATAAAATTTTTCTGCCGAATAGTTTCCTTGGAATCGGATGATAAGCATTTTATAGCTGCCGCCGTGTGCGCGCCAGCGGTTCTGCGAAAGTTCGTGTGGCCCGTGGTGCCGTACCAGACGTCACGCTCAGCGTGTTCTGTGATTGGCGGCGTGCACTTGGAGCGCGGCACGCGGCACGCGGCAGCGGAAGCGGTTCGACATGGTCAAACTGCGACGCAGAGCCCGCCGCGCCGTGCCGCTGACGCCGTTTCCATGGCAACCACGCCGCTGACGCGCGGTTTTGACGCGCGGCAGCCCTAGTGGGAACCGGCCTTCAGCGTGAGGAGCAGTTTTAACTAACGGTTAGATAGTAATTGACTGGCAATGGCAAGGCCAGCTCACGACGTTGTTCGACCGCAGCGGAGATTGCCGATATCAGTGTTCTGGCGGCATAGATACGCAGTCAGGGATCCGATCCAGGTGGCAAGTAGCTGTTAGGGCCTCTGGTGAAGGCTTCCGCGCTGGCGCACGGCTCATTAGAGGACATTTGAAACTCAGAGCGGATGCCAGCTGCAGCAGCTAGCAGCGGTAGGCTGTGCCTCACAGTAGGCGAACAGGTAGCAGTAGAGTATACCCATACTACACAGCTTTCCATCTGTCCTCTCTGTCCTTTGGATTTAACAATGAAATCCGCATTGCAGTCTGAAAGCTACCGCCCTGGCTTCTGAATCCGTTGAAGGTGGTTTTGACTTTCCTGTGTGCTGAGTCAACCCTTCCGACAGTCATTTCTTTTTCAATTTCTTCATATTTTTCATGGTACCATTTCACCTTCGTTTCCTACTTATTTCATTTCTAAGTGACTCTTCTTTCTGTACTCCTGCTGTCCCTAAAAAGTTTTGCAATCCCTACTTTCGTCATTCAACTGTTGTATTTCCTTGCTACTCATACATTTTTCGCAGTTACTTTCCTTTTACTTAGGTTTTTTTTGTTTCTTTCTTTTTACTTTTGTGATTGTCTTTTTTCAAGATGTCCGTTCTTCTTCACTGCCTAATAATGTATTTACTATCACAGTATCTATAGCCTCACAGAACTTCAACCGTATCTCTTCATTCCTAAGTGCTTTCGTGTCCAACTTATTTGTGCACTGGCTCTTTCTGACTTGTCTTTTAAACTTCAGCCTACTCTTCATCACTATTAAATTGTGATCTGAATCAGGGTCTGCTCCTGGGTACGCCTTACAGTCCAGTATCTGATTTCGGGATCTCTTCCTGATGACGATGTCATCTAAAAGAAATCAATCAGTACCTCCTGGCCTTTTGCAGGTACACCTCCTTCTCTTGTGATCCTTGGACAGAGTATTCGCTATTACTACTTATGTCTCCTCCCCTTGGCAGTCCATTCCCTGAGATCTGACGGGTATACTGGTCCCGGAGATTTTGCCAATGTATATATCACCATGACACTTTTTTCGTATGCAGGTCACATGTCCTGTTTATATACATTAAGTGACTTCTGCGCAGTGGTTTCCATTGATTTGTACATTCTCATACTGCTGATCATTGCTGATTATTAAGTAGGCACATCCCACCCCACCATGAGCATGCCCTGGAGCTCTGCTCGCTCCTTCACCCTCTTTGTTCGGCCGTGGGCAGAACGAAGGTGGCACCTTATGCCACGATGGTTTTTATTCAGCATTTAAGCAGTGGTTAAGTTCAAATGTGGGCCTGATGACCTTTTGAAAGGAACTTCCCGTAAACCACGGGTATCGCATTACTGTGGAACAGACGCTGCAGCAGGTGCGGCTATATCTTTGTGATAAACGCCACTGAGTCATGGCAATAACGAGATCTTGACTCGTCCCTGTGCAACATGAGTCTGTGTAAGTAGGCTGTTTATGTTTTCTTATTGGCAATGTTACGTAGCGCTCTGTATGAAAATCACTGGCTGTGCTGTGTGCAGTCTGTGGCTTGCTGGCATTGTTGTAATACTCGCCATTGTAGTGTTGGGGAGCTGGATGTTAACAGCGCATAGCGTTGCGCAGTTGGAGGTGAGCGGCCAGTAGTGGTGGATGTGGGAAGAGAGATGGCGGAGTTTTGAAATTTGTAAGACTGGATGTCATCAACTGCTATGTATATTATGAGTTTTCAACACTATTAAGGTAAATACATTGTTTGTTCTCTATTAAAATCTTTCATTTGCTAACTATGCCTATCAGTAGTTAGTGCCTTCCGTAGTTTGTATCTTTTATTTAGCTGGCAGTAGTGGCGCTCGCTGTATTGCAAGACTTTGTGAGGTAAGTGATTTAAGAAAGGTTTAGGTTAATGTTAGTCAGGGCCATTCTTATGTAGGGATTAATGAAAGTCAGATTGCGTTGCGCTAACAATATTGTGTGTCAGTTTAAGCACAGTCATGTGCAATTGTTCTAAGGGGACGTTTCATATGCCGACCCTTAGCCTAGGATACCTCACTGGAATCTTCTGATTTTTTCCTTGTAGTTTGTGTAATTAGTGTAGCTATTGTTTATTGCTAGTGCGTAATTATAGAGAGAATTTCCTTTGTAGTTGCAGTCTTTCATTGTTGTACGGTAAAACAGGTGTGGCACGCATGTAGATTTGCACCAAGTATTTCGCAACTGCAATTAACTAGATATTATTTTCAGTGCTATGTTAATGTGTTGTCTTATTTTTGCTCTTCAAATTGTGTTTTTCTCTGTTGTCGTGTGAAATATTGTGACAATAATGGCGTGTGAAAAACGTAATACTAGGCTCCCAAGTAAACTGAGAAATGACAGTGAAGACGGAAGCAGTGTGTTAGCGCCACCATGTAATGAATTAATTAATATTCAAAGTAGTAATTTGGTAACTGTGCATAGGGAAATGGAGCGGGTGTCAAATAATGGTGTAGACAGTGAAACAGGTAGTGAACAGGGAAGCATTATCGATCGATCGGTCGGCAACAGCTCGCCTCAGGAATAGGGAATGACGGAACACAATATTGCAAATACTGTAGACTCAGGTTTTGGGTTCTCACCGTTTTCTCAAATGAGTCAAGACACATTTTCCGCTTGTCAAAATGTGAATGTTTCCGGTGCAAATTCACTGCCCAAAAGCACTGAGGAACATGTTTCAGACACCAGTGCATTGCTATTACAATTAATGCAACAAATGTAACAAAATCTTCAAAAGTTAGGCACAATGGAACAACACCAGAGACAAACACAGCAACAGTTAGACGCAATGGAAGAAAAGCTTCAAAAGTTAGACTCAGTGGAACACACGCTTGAACAAACACGTGAAGATTTAACTACTGAGTTACATAAGATTGAATCGAAATTTCAAAAAGTCTGTAATGACGTAAAAACACAAATTTGTGAGCATTTTCTACCTATTTTTTCGCGGCATGAAAATGCATTACAGACTCACGAAGCAGCCATAAAAGAACTGCAAACTATTGTTCATGAAAATCATGAGACCTTGTAGGCTAAAATTGACTGAGTTGCATCTACCAATTTGGTTACGCAACTTGCAAAAAACTCAGGAAAACTTAAAGGACACAGTAGATACTCTGAAAATTGGTTCAGAAAGACACATGGAGGAAATTAGTTCATTATCAGAGAAAGTAGTTGAACTTTCGGATCAGCTAAATAATTTATCTACGAAGGTAGATGATAATCTGAATGACACAAAACCGGTAGTCTTTAATGACACAGAAGAGTGGGAACAAATTAGAAAATTCAAACAAAATCAAAATCAATACACAGTACAAAAGAGAAATCCGGGAAGTAGAAGATCAGCTGACACAGGTAATACAAGAATTACGTACATCAGAGGACACTCGCGCCCGAATATGGGAAGAGGGACATAGACATACTGAACAGCCACAAAATAATAACACAGGGCATTTCGGAAGTTATGAAAGAAATTGGCAATGTGCAGCGAATTTTGAGATGGAACCGCCGACACGACGTAACAATGACCGACATGCGACTCGCCGACATGATGATTTTGACTATAAGCTGTTCATTACTACGCGTAAATTCAAAACGTTTAAGAATCCTGGCAAAGACATTCATCCGCAAGCGTGGCTCCATCAATTCTCTCATTATTTTCCTCCCAATTGGTCGTTAGAGCACAGATTAGAATTTATGTGTGGCTACTTAGAGAATGAACCAGCTGTAAGAATGCGATCGGTCATTCACGATTGTCACAGTGAAGGAGAAATTTATCATGCCTTCCTCTCAGCATATTGGTCTCAAGCTACACAAGACCAAGTGAAACATAGCATCATAATGATGAAACATTTCGAACAATCTGAATTTTCCAGTCTTGTGAAATATTTTGAAGACATGTTGCACAAGAATCAGTACCTGTCAAACCCATACAGCCCCTCAGAACTCATCCGGATTTGCTTAATCAAATTGCCTGAACATTTACGACATATTATTTTGGCAGGACGTTGCAAAGACGACGTTGAAGCTTTTCAGGGACTCTTACAAGAATTAGAAATTGACACTGACAATCGTGGAACGCGAAAACAGGAACACAACAATTACAGGTCACATCCGTCGCAATTCCGCGATGAAAGAAATAATAACTGGACGCGACAAGGCTATTCTCACAACACAAATTGTGACCAAAACAGACAGCACCCGTATGACAACCGTTGGCAGAGTAGTAATAATTACAGGGAAAGATTACCTCTCCGCGGTAATGACAATCACAGAGACAATCAGAGAAACAGACAATATACGAATCAAAATAAATATTATCAGGGGAGACAGAATAACTTCAGACGCAACAGTTCAGCGCGCAGTTACGATCCCGGGAGAAATTCTCCACCACATGACCGACAAACAAGAAACTATGTACACTACCGACAAAACGACAGACCTGAATTCCATCAGAACTGGCGAGCTTCAAACAGGGCAGGGCCTCCTCGTCAAGGTGAATTTGTAGAAGTTAGGTCTCCTAATCCCAATAACGACGCGCGCCAACAAAGGAACAGACAATGACTCGCACCGCAGGCAGCCGCGTGCGCCAGCTGGCTCAGAGAAAAATAACATAGACGCTAACATTGAGAAAAATTCCAGTATTCTTTACCGACGTATACCACATGATAATTGCGTCGAAGTTGAAACACTTCGTACTAGGAAGTGTAAAGGTTTACACCACATTTCACATGTAAAATCATTTATTGAGAGATAATCTGCTTTTTAACTTTGTCTTTGCCACAAAACTCTTCACTTAACATTTGTAGTATGCATTGTCAGACTTAGAAACTGTTACCATGCAACAATGTTTGCAGTTAAATATCCAATCAAGAACCAATAGAACTTATTTAAACAGAAATTACGAATGCATTGTTATAGTGAACAGAGGTCACAGTGTTATCGTGTGTGTACATTCTTGCTTGTTAGTTGCACGATTATGTAACGACTATAAGGCTTACATACTTAGAACATTTACCAGTACTGCTAATGAGATTTTAATGCAACATTTTGGTTTACTTGAAAATACATTCCGGATTTAAAGTACTTTCTGTGAGATACCAGATGACACAGTGGTTAGTTTATGTGACAGCTACACGATTTTATCACGACGCTACTAATGAGTGAGAATATACAATGTTGCTTTGCAGTGTTTCTGTTTTATTTCTGCACAGTTTTTCTGTATCATTCTGGAAAGTTAAACATGTTTTAGTAGTAACTTTTGTGGTATAGCTACAATGAGACAGCCTTTTTCGTAGCACAACAATACGTTACATTATAGTACTTTCTTGATCACAGTAAGGTACGTAATAACTACGGTATCCATACGCAAAGCATTTACTTTCGTTTATGATGAGGTAAGTATATTGACTTCAGCAGAACTTTGCTTACAGAGGACGATAACTACGACACTTCCACACAATTATCTTACAGCAAGACGCACATTTAGCGCTACAGGACACGCATTTGAGAGATTTTGTACTTAAGCCATTTATTTTTCAAGATTTTTGAATTACAAAGAAAGTATTCCGTGATACATTTCATTCCATTGCTGTAATCTGTAACACCTGAGGGTATAATTACATTCATCCCCAGGGGGGTACACGCTTACTTTGTGTACCATGCGTTAGGCAAGCACAAGGAGCCCTAGCTAATACGGTATTTGCTTATACAACTTTACACATCGGTACCATATTTCTCTAACACATAAATTACACAGCTATCTGATCATTTAACTGAGAGACAAACATTTTTTTTTACTACATCAGTGATAAATGTTTACGTAATTGCACAGTTGGATAACTTCACACTTGTGAAACTGTATTTTGTCTGTACTTTGTGAACTGTTCATATTTTTTCAGAACCATTGTGATACTACGAGAGCTTTGAATGATGTATTTGGTATGAGATCATGATTTTTATAGTAGGTTTGAGGTAGATGACACTATTGAAATGAGAAGAGAATTTTTTTTAGGTTTTGACATTATTGCAGAAAGCTATGACGTTTTTGAGATTTGACTGAGGTGCTTTGATGTTGTTTTTACAACGATGTGTATTATGCTGTTGAGGTATGTTTATGATCAATAAGCTGGTGCCGTATGAGGAATTTGATTATGCTACATATTTATTATGATGAAATATTGAAGAAGTGTCGACGAATATTTATATGTGTAATAAGGTAAGGAATAATGAGTAGTGGTTACGGACTCTGATTTGTGGAAAAGAATGTTGGAAACCAAGAATCGTACTTTAAGAATTATCAAATGTGTGTAAATGCATGAATGTATCACAATGCCGACGAAAACTTTTTGAACACTGTTATATTCGTAGGATTTTGTTCCTACACATTTGCAACGCAAATTCTCGACCTGTGAAATATTTTTATATGAGACTCTCACTGTAGCGGAAACCGGTGTCGTAAATATTTCGGCAAGAATGTGACCTTCACATAATGCGTCGTGGGCACGACGCATTACGTGGGCAGCTGCGCGACAGACGCCTGGAAAAAAGCCTTTCAGAGGCACAGGTGAAAAAAAAAAGGAGGCCATTTCCTCGCTATTGACATTCCTTTGTAGAAAGCATCGCAAATACGACACGCTCAAACTTGGAAGCATATGATAACACTGTGGAGCTCTTAATTTATGATATTTACTGAAATGCCTAATGAAATGACGACAAATATTTTTATGTCTATACACCTGATTATGACTACTGTCTTTCTAGTTGAGAGATTTTTCTACTAACTTATGAAATGCCCCATGACTACTGAATGATGTTCTTATGCTTTACTTAGTACATAGTTGCTTATTTCATTTGATATCTGTTTTCCAGCTGTCTTGCAGCACTGGTTTCGTAAAATAAAATTAATTGCGTTTGCTAATGTGAATACTTTCTGTCAACAGATCTATTAAATAATTATTTTATGATATACATTCTTCTAAAAAGGAGCTCTTGGAATGGAAAGAACAGTAAGAAGGGACTAATAACAGTAACTGCAATTATAATTTTCTTTTCTAGTACTTAGTAATTTTTTGTAGAATTAGTTTTTGTGGTGCACCACTTTAATTACATAGTCATAAAGATGGGAATAGACATTTCCCTTATATGCATTGTTGTCTTTAGTGTACTATTTTTTCTGCTTGAGCTTTGTCATGTTTAGGTATTAGTTATAGCATTTGCTGCTGTTGTTTGCCAGGCATAGTGCTACTAAATTTCACTTTGTATTACTCGGTTAAGCTAGTTTTACTACTGATTTATTTTTATTGTTTGCGGCTCAGTGCCTTATATTCGTCATAATATTGCAATTGATTTGCCAATGTCCATTATTTGTCTTTGCTATTTGTGTTAATTGTTTTGTGCTGCTGCATTGCCTCATTCCTTAGTTTAGCATCTGAGCTCAGTGGATTTAAGTTAGCTTAAGAGGAGGTAGACTATATAAGAGAATGAGTTGCGATGATTTGGAAGAAATGCATTGAGAAGTTTTACGAAAAAAGTACAGAAAGCAGGTATAGATAGCACTTTTTGAAACAATGAAGATCGAAGGGAGATCTCCAAGAAGTAAAGAAAGTTTTGTTTGCAAGATACTGCAGTAAAACAAACCCTGTCCTTTCCTTTTCTGTTATTCCCCTATGCGTTTGTGTACTCTTGTATATTTGTGTTTTTCCTGTCTTTATGTGTTTAGCTAATAAGATTTATGTTGTAGAATTTCTCTAATACTCAGCTACATTCACTCTGATGAGGAATACTCTTATCCTCAAATATAATTTGCATTTATAATATGTTATTTTCTTTGTAAAGATGTTTAGACATTATTAATTCTGTTCTGTTTCAATTATCATCTGTGAAATTAATGTTTCGAAAACTATTCTCATTATTTTATTTATTTACTTGTTTCATAATTCCTGTAACACTGACGTATATGTTTATTTCTATTCTTTTGTAAAGTCTGTGTTACTACAAACGTTATCTGTACTGTTATGTTCTTTAATGATGTATTTTGTACCTTTGTTATTGTATTCTTATGTTATAAAATTGTAATTGACACCAGTTCATCGAATTAAGTAACTTGTAAGTTACATTTCACTGCACACGTTTCTGTTGGTCATAGTATATGGACAATATATGAGCAGTTGGGATTGTTAGTGTTTGGACATGTGTTAATAATTCAGCAAGGGACTGGTCAACAGCATTGCTGGTTCTAAGGACAATTCCAAAAACTTTGTGAGTGCACAAGTGGTGGTTATGGACTTGCTATATTGTCCGCAAGACTCTTCGATGGTGATTGTGCACCTGCACAGTCGCAGCAGATGGCTGCTGGCCATTTCTACAAGGTCTACAGTGGGTCTACACCTTTGCTGACTCACCAGTACCATTATTTGTACAAGGACTGCAGTGGGTCTGCACCTCTGGTGGCCCACCAATACCATAATCTCTACCAGGACTACAGTGGGTCTGCTCTGTGATGACCTACCTACCAATAGTCTTCAAAACTTCGAATGACTCTGTTGTGGGTTTGCTCTGTTGTGGCCCATTACCTGTCTGCATGTCAAGAGTCACCACTGTCTTTACCAAGCGAGGTGGTGCAGTGGTTAGACACTGGACTCGCATTCGGGAGAACGACGGTTCAATCCCGCGTCCGGCCATCCTGATTTAGGTTTTCCGTGATTTCCCTAAATCAGTCCAGGCAAATGCCGGGATGGTTCCTCTGAAAGGGCACGGCCGACTTCCTTCCCCATGCTTCCCTAATCCGATGAGACCTATGACCACGCTGTCTGGTCTCCTTCCCCAAACCAACCAACCAACCAACCAACCAACCACTGTCTTTTCGTTGGAAGGACAACACTACTTCTTCAAGACTGTATGGAAATCCACTACTTCCGTGTGCATTTTCTCCTACTGCTCAGACTTTGAGAAAAACACTGCTATTTTACTGTGATGAACGATCAGGACTGTCTTTATGGACTGTGAGAAAATTTTAGCTTTTGACCAACATTGTATCAATAAGTGTGTGCCTTTGATTTCTTTGTTATTGTAATTATGAAAAATTTTATCAATTCATTGTTGGCCACTGCCCAAAACAATTTGTAAAATTTTTTGTGGGGAGCATGGGGGCTATGTAAGTAGGCTGTTTCTGTTTTCTTATTGGCAATGTTACATAGCGCTCTGTATGAAAATCACTGGCTGTGCTGTGTGCAGTCTGTGGCTGGTTGGCATTGTTGTAATACTCGCCATTGTAGTGTTGGGCAGCTATATGTTAACAACGCGTAGCGTTGCGCAGTTAGAGGTGAGCCGCCAGCAGTGGTGGATGTGGGGAGAGAGATGGCGGAGTTTTGAAATTTGTAAGACTGCATGTCATCAACTGCTATGTATATTATGAGTTTTCAACACTATTAAGGTAAATACACTGTTTGTTCTCTATTAAAATCTTTCATTTGCTAACTATGCCTATCAGTAGTTAGTGCCTTCCGTAGTTTGTATCTTTTATTTAGCTGGGAGTAGTGGCGCTGGCTGTATTGCAGTAGTTCGAGTAACGAAGATTTTTGTGAGGTAAGTGATTTGTGAAAGGTATAGGTTAAAGTTAGTCAGGGCCATTCTTTTGTAGGGATTAGTGAAAGTCAGATTGCGTTGCGCTAAAAATATTGTGTGTCAGTTTAAGCACAGTCATGTGTAATTGTTCTAAGGGGACGTTTCATATCTGTTTCAAGCGAACAACCGCCCACTCACTTGAGCTCCCTGTACACCACTTATCAGTCGACTCAGTGAACCTTAGCGATTTATGATCTATTAAGTATATAATCAACGACTGATGACGTTAAAGCCGAGCTGGTATAAGAAAAACCTGAATGTTACGTACATGTATGTCAAAATGTAAGAGGTGTTGTAGAGTTATCATCAGAGACGCTAACAGTCTTCTATCGAGTGCACCGGATCTTCAAAAGGCGAGAAATATGGTGCACCACAGCTTCCTTACTTGGCATGATTATATTAATGAAAAAACGTCACTGGTACGCCATACCAGCGTCTGGCTGTCCATGGTAGTAAGGCCAGGACCAAAGGGAAACGGAACACCATTCGTGTTGTGAACGTTCTCTTTATTTTTGAAGGACACAGTAAGCTAAACACCTATTGGAGAAACACTTCTCGTTGCACTATTTGCTAAGAAATAGAATAATTTACAATCATTAAGCTCTACGAGATGGATAAATAGTGAACACATTAAATACAGCTACAAAAACTGTAGCTGTTGACTAAAATAGTAAGAAATCTTTTACCGAAAAAATCTTTTGGCTTACAATCCAAAATAGCAGTATGTTCCGCAAATAAGTGTCATGTAATAAATATTACCTACCGCCGGATAGCGGAGATGCGCAAAGCACACCAAAGAAATAACCAGACAAAATTGATGTTTAACATTGCATCCTGAATGGTACAAATAGTGAACGAGAACCTTCATCAAACTAGCAGGTCTTAAATCTCCTAATGTTTGGCCAGTTTAAAAACGAGCAGCGCAGACAAGGGGGAAGATTAATAACCATTCTGTCGCCCGAAGCACACTTACGTAAACACATGTAAGTAAATAAATGTAGTAATTTACTCAATTATCAATTTAGCCGTTTGAAACTTCAACGATGCACATGAGCTAGAAATAAAGAAAACTAAAAGCGGAGCTGCTGTAGAAGCCCAATGATTATGTCACAATTAAAGACATCGATGTCCTATGCAACCACGTTTCGGCAAGGCCTAGTGGGATCGGAAAGATGAAGAGGTGCAGGCCCACTTGCACCCGGCTGTCCGTCCGGTCGAGCGCAGACTTGGCTCTGCTTTAGTTCGCTACGCCTGCTCTATCAAGCAGGGAAATTTCACTTAAGTCGCATCAAAAGAAACACTAATGGCAGCCTAATTAACAGAGAATTATAGAATTTAGTGCAGGAATTGGGCCAGGCCACTACTAAAGACCAAAAGCCGCAGCACGACAGTCAAACGAGAGAAAAGTAAATAATTTTTGGATGAGTTAGTGGAATGAACTATTGAAGCGGCCAAAATTTAAATATAGTTATCAATCTGGAAGTTCGATAGCCAGCCACAAATTGTACCAAACTCGCGGCACATGGACGAGGGTAAACAAGTAACTGTCACGAGAAGCTGAGCAGTAAGCCCCAAGCTAACGCTTTCGGTTGGTTAACCAACCCCGGACTAACAGCCGATAGAACATAACCTTTTGAAAACATTACAGCCACATATAACATAGTAGTGACAAACGCAGACTTAATAATGAAGATTAAGGGGCTCCACCCCAACAAAGAATAAGAAACGCAGTCAGACTTGGTAGAATAAGCACTCTGAGACACTACATAAGATTGTGTGGTCCAGTAATAGTATATGCCGGACGTGTCACATGAAGTAAACCAACTTAATATAAAAATGCGCGCTGCCGTAAATCCGACGCCTTACAGCAAACAACACTCGTATTGAAGCATTAAATAAACCAACAAATTCAGTAGTTTTAAAGGCGTGCACAAACATCTTTTCTGCCTAGAAACAGAAGTGGGATCAATAAGCAGAACTCTGATAGGAACCGGAAGTGAACCTCGAACAAACAATCAGAAAAATACTTTAAATTAAATAGGAACCTCACTAGACGTATCAGTACATCAATCCAGAAAGGACAGCATGGGGCTGACGTACAACTTCAATGCAGTGGCTGTCCGGAATCTTTCTCCAGGTTCGGTCGGTCGCTGAAGCACACAACATGCCCCTTCCCTCGGTACGCATCCCCCCCCCCCCCCCCCCCCGCCATCCTCCATGTCCAAAGGTTTACAACCGACCGCAACCCACGAAATAGTGATTCACGATCCATAAATCTACCTGGATGTCTCTTCCTGGTATCGCTGCTACGCTCAGGGCCTGTGACTGTTAACCTTCCAACTTGTACCACCCATCAACTACCGGCACACTACACGCCTCACCATCAGGTTCCAACTCGGACACCTCACCCCGAACCAACTGTTTTCGTCTTTCCGGTCGCACAGTCACTCCCCTCGTGCCTCCGACCTCTGCGCGAACAAAGTCCTTCTAAACCGCGCAGTGTAGCCAAGCGGTCTCAGGAGTCCTGTCACGGTTCGCTTGGCTCCTCCCGTCGAAGGTTCGAGTCTTCCCTCGGGCCTGTGTGTGTGTGTGTGTGTGTGTGTGTGTGTGTGTGTGTGTGTGTGTGCGTGTGTGTTGTCCTTAGAGTAAGTTGCTTTAAGTTAAATTAAGTTGTGCATAAGCTTAGGGACCGATGACCTCAGCAGTTTGGGTCCATAACATCTTACCACAAATGTCCAAATTTTTCCTCCTAAAGATGTTGTAGTAGATACTGTGACGCGACCTATCGATTGCGTAACGGTTCAGTCACCAAAGGCTGATGCAAGAAACATCTGGATGGCCGGACAAAAGGAGACAGATTAGGCGTTCTTGCACAAGAAATTGCATAGCGACAACGCTGACTCCATAAAAATCGGCGTCGTAGCCTCATGGTACCTGAAGTTGCCACATCTTCAAGCCCAGACGACGCAGCCAGAGCTGTAATGTTGCTGAAACAATGGAAAGCAAAAAGCAACTGTGTGGATGGTGACCTGATTGCACACGACCAAGCCTGGCATTGCAGCTGTGTTATACCTTACACGATGCTCCTTCAAAACAGGTATTAGTTAATCGCACCTACTTGCTGTCCATTTTAGCCGCGCAATATCAGTCATCGTCCTACAATAGATCATCTAGCTGATCTATCTGTAGTTTCTAGATGCTATCTTCAGTAGGCTGTGAATCTAACTGAAGCGTCTAAGTCCAGGTGCTGCTGCAGACTGAACTGATGCGTTCCACCCAGAGACCACCTGCTGGCTGATTTCTATCAAATGCAGGCCGCCTGTTTACTGATCCACGCTCACACCTGAGCCTGACTAGCTGCGTTGTATGGGCATACTCTACTGCTACCTGTTCGCCTACTGTGAGGCACACCCTACCACTGCAAGCTGCCGCAGCTGGCAACCGCTCCGAGTTTCAAACGTCCTCTAATGAGCCGTGCGCCAGCGCGGAAGCCTTCCCCAGAGGCCCTAACAGCTACTTGCCACCTGAATCGGAGTCCTGACGCTACGTATTTATGCCGCCAGAACACTGATATCGGCAATCTCCGCTGCGGTCGAACAACGCCGTGAGCTGGCCTTGTCATTGCCAGTCAATTACTGTCTAACCGTTAGTTAAAACTGCTCCTCACGGTGAGTTAGCACGCAGCTCGAGCATCCGATCGCATCAGACTCCGCAGCCTAGTGCTAGAGTAGTACACGCGTTCCGACATCACTCCACTCATGCCCAGAGACGCCGGCTGCACAGTGCATTTTTACTCTTTGATACATATCCTTAATAATTACTTAACAAGCATTTACCCAGTATAAATAATTCGTAGAGGTTAATGATTGTAAATTTTTCTGTTTCTTAGCAGATAATGCAACGAGAGGTGTTTCTCCAATAAGTGTTTAGCTTACTGTGTCCTTCAAAAATAAAGAGAACGTTCACAACACGAATGATGTTCAGTTACCCTTTGGTCCTGGCCTTACTACCATGGACAGCCAGACGCTGGTACGGCGTACCAGTGACGTTTTTTCATTAATATAATCATGCCAAGTAAGGAAGCTGTGGTGCACCATATTTCTCGCCTTTTGAGGATCCGGTCCACTCGATAGAAGACTGTTAGCGTCTCTGATGATAACTCTACAACACCTCTTACATTTTGACATACATGTACGTTACATTCAGGTTTTTCTTATACCAGCTCGGCTTTAACGTCATCAGTCGTTGATTGTATACTTAATAAATCAGAAGTCGCTAAGGTTCACTGAATCGACTGATAAGTGGTGTACTGGGAGCTCAAGTGAGTGAGCGGTTGTTTGCTTGAAACAGACTCATGTTGCACAGGGAAGAGTCAAGATCTCGTTATTGCCATGACTCAGTGGCGTTTATCACAAAGATATAGCGGCACCTGCTGCAGCGTCTGTTCCACAGTAATGCGATACCCGTGGTTTACGGGAAGTTCCTTTCAAAAGGTCATCAGGCCCGCGTTTGAACTTAACCACTGCTTAAATGCTGAATAAAAACCATCGTGGCATAAGGTGCCACCCTCATTCTGCCCACGGCTGAACAAAGAGGGCGAAGGAGCGAGCAGAGCTTCAGGGCATGCTCATGGTGGGGTGGGATGTGCCTACTTAATAATCAGCAATGATCAGCAGTATGAGAATGTACAAATCAATGGAAACCACTGTGCAGAAGTCACTTAATGTATATAAACAGGGCATGTGACCTGCATATGAAAAAAGTGTCATGGTGGTATATACATTGGCAAAATCTTCGGGACCAGTATACCCGTCGGATCTCCGGGAACGGACTGCCAAGGGGAGGAGACATAAGTAGTAATAGCGAATACTCTGTCCAAGGATCACAAGAGAAGGAGGTGTACCTGGAAAAGGCCGGGAGGTACTGATTGATTACTGTTAGATGACATCATCATCAGGAAGAGATCCCGAAATCAGATACTGGACTGTAAGGCGTTCCCAGGAGCAGACCCTGATTCAGATCACAATTTAATAGTGATGAAGAGTAGGCTGAAGTTTAAAAGACAAGTCAGGAAGAACCTGTGCTCAAAGAAGTAGGACACAAAAGCACTTAGGAATGAAGAGATACGTTTGAAGTTCTGTGAGGCTATAGATACTGTGATAGTAAATACATTACTAGGCAGTGAAGAAGAACGGACATCTTGAAAAAAGACAATCACAAAAGTAAAAAGAAAGAAACAAAAAAAAACTAAGTAAAAGGAAAGTAACTGCAAAAAAAGTATGAGTAGCAAGGGAATACAACAGCTGAATGACGAAAGTAGGAAATACTAAAATTTTTAGGGACACCAGGAGTACAGAAAGAAGAGTCACTTAGGAATGAAGTAAGTAGGAAACGAAGGTGAAATGGTACCGTGTAAAATATGAAGAAATTGAAAAAGAAATGACTGTCGGAAGGGTTGACTTAGCACAGAGGAAGGTCAAAAGAACCTTCAATGTAGTTAGAAGCAAGGGCGGTAACTTTCAGACTGCAATGCGGATTTGATTGATTAACCCGAAGGACAGAGCGGATAGATGGAAAGAGAACATTGAAAGTCCCTATGAGGAGAAGGCTTACTTAATGACGTGACAGAAGAAACAGGAGTCGATAGGGAAGAGGTGGGGAATCCAGTATTAGAATCAGAATTTTAAAGAGTCTTGGAAGACCTAAGACAAATACTAGTAAGTGTGAAGGGATAGATAAACTTTCACCGTATGTGCCACAAAACGACTTTTCAATTTGGAGTATAGAGTGTGTGATATTGGTGATATATCATCACACTTTCGGAAAAACACCATACACACAATTTCCAAGATAGTAAGTGCCAACAAGTGCAAGAGTTATCCACAATCAGCTTAACAGATCGTCCTCGTTGCTGACAAGAATGATATACAAAAGAAATGAAGAGAAAATTGAGGATGAGCTAGATGACTACCACGTTGAGATTGTGGAAGATGAAGGTCCCATAAAGACGGTTCTGATATCGACGCTGATAATCGAAGCAAGACGGAAGAAAGCTCACGAGGAAATAAAAAGACTGGAAGGCCAACAACGAAGTACTTGGATTAAAAAGGGTGTGAGGCTTGGACATAATTTTTCAACCCCTACTGTTTAATCTTTACGTCGAAGAATTATTGCCGCAAAAAAAGAAAGTTTAAAGATGGCTCTGAGCACTATGGGACTTAACAGCTGAAGTCATCAGTCCCCTAGAACTTAGAACTACTTAAACTTAACTAACCTAAGGACATCACACACATCCATGCCCAAGGCAGGATTCAAACCTGCGACCGTAGCGTTCGCGCGGTTCCAGACTGAAGCGCCTAGAACCGATCGGCCACTCAGGCCGGCAAGTTTAAAGAATGTAATTAAAATTCAAGGTGAAAGGATACTAATAAGATTCGTTGATGGTAGTGCTATCCTAAGAGAATGGGAAGAAATATAGGTTCCATTGAATAGATGAACAGTCTAATGAATACAGAATATGGTGTAAGAGTAAATCGAAGAAAGACTAAAGTAATGAGAAGTAACAGAAATGAGAACAGCGAGAAACTTATCAACGAAGAAAATGAGGTTAAGGAGTTCTGCTACCTAGGCAGAAAAATAATCCATGACAGACGGAGCGAGGAGGACATAGAACGCAGACTAGCATAGCAAAAAGAGCATTCCTCGCAAAGAGAAGTCTATGTTAAAGGCAGGCCTCAATTTGAGGAAGAAACTTCTGAGAATGTATGATTGGAGCGCAACTTCGTATGGCGCTGAATCATGGACAATGCGAAAACTAGAACTGAAGAGAATGGAAGCGTTTGAGATGTGGCGCTACAGAAAAATGTTGGAAATGAGGTAGACTGATAGGATAAGAAATGAGGATGTTCGCCACAGAATCAGTGAGATAAGGAATATATGGAAAACTCTGACAAGAAGGAACAGGATGATACGAAATGTGTTCTAAGGAAATAACTTCCGTGGTGCTAGAAGCAGCTGTATAGGGTAGACACAATAGAGGAAGACAAAGACTGGAAATCGTCCCTAAACAATTGAAGATGTGTGTTGGAAGTACTTCTCTGTGATGAAAAGACCGTCTCAGGAGTGCAATTAGTGGCGGGACACGTTATACTGGTCAGAAGGCATAAGACAGTTTCCAAGCTATGTTTGAGGTACTCTAGGTTTCGGGCTGGATGGACTTCTAGTGATTTATCCAACCAGAATTTATTAAGTTTACAATTACAGATCTAGTTATGGTAGCTGGGAGACGAGAAGTTGGAAGTCAGATGACAGAAGTTGCGCCGTTATTAATAAAGGATCCCGCTGCAGCTATAGTCTCATTACACCCACAGGTCAACCATAGTCGTATGACTTTTTTCTTGATGCAATAATGGTCCATAGTGGATCAACGAAGATTAGCCGTATGAGGTCGCCATTGTCACATCAGGTTTGTACTGTACTTGAATGCGCTTCACCCCTGCTCTCTGGAAATAAGATTGTGGTGCCAGGAAGTCCTATGGGTATCCAGCTGCTCCTGCGTTTCCAAAGACTGATTGACCACACATGTTCCTGCAGCAGCCTGGATCACTTGACCAGCATTATGAAAAACCTCCCACAATATGTTACTTCCATGCTAAAGATGATACTTCACCATATATCTGTCCCACACGATTAATTTGTACAAAGCAAACACCATCTCAGTTACACTGCTAAGTGAAACAAAATGACGGTGCTCCAACTCCCTACGTTAAAAAAACAATATTCTAAGCAATATTTATTCAGACGAAAATAAAGACCTAAGCAGACGAAATTCCTTGCAAATTCTATGCTCTCCTCCCACTTCTACGACGGCTATATCCCCCAACGTCACTTGACGTTATTTGTTACTATAATAGCACAAATAATTTAAAAATGAAACATCTTAATATACTACTCCTACTGTCGTCACCTTAATGACCACATCATTGTGTGTTAGGTTTGTACTAGTGTGACTGGTTTCCTGCTATTCTTCTTAACCCATCTTCCCTTTTAGGGAGTGCTCCCATTACTGGTGACGGACGGAGGTGCTCACAGTGTACTATTAATATACCCAGGCAACTGGAAATATCCATTTTTGGCGATATAATTCGAGAAGCTGCTGAGAAACTTGTACTAAGAAACAAATTTCTTTATTATACCTTTCGAAGCGTACAGGCTTGTCAGCATAATCCACCGATCTACATCACTTTCTCGTAATATAGCATTACATTGCCCCATTGCTCCTCGTCAATCCGGTGCGTTAGTGTAAAATTTTTGTGCCAATTCCTTGCCCATACTTTCTTCAAAATTCTGTATAGTTTCCCCGCTCTTACTCACCTTTCGTTTGACCACTTCAAATAGTGAGGGCATTTTCCTACCTCTCACCATACCGTTTGGTGACAGGCCGGTGCTATCATGAGTTTTCGAATTATAAGCCGCTGCCACGTATGATAAGAAAGTATCCCAGTCTTAACGATTGCTATTGACACAATAACTCAGCATCTTATCTACCATCCGATGTATGCATGCTATCCTTCCACTTGCCTGCGAACGTAATATGCTAGTTCTCAACGTGTTGATCTGTAACATATGTTATGTCTATTTCATCAGCTCTGGGTTAAATATGTCTCCTGTTCCGTGGTTATTGTCTCTGTAACAGCAAACTTTACTAAGCAATAATTTTTGCCACATTCACTGAAATGTCTGTCTGAAGGTATGGAATGGCGATCAACGCTAAACAGTAGGCGAAATGACCTATAACAGTCAGAATGTAGCAGGTTCCCACTGGTGATGTATAAGAGGTCCTAAAATAAACGTTCCAAAAAATCTGAAAGTTTTAGTTGCGTTTGTTAATCAGTTAAGTATGCATGTTGCATACATGGCATGCAGGTTTTTACATATTGATCTAGGTCTTGTCTTCATGTTCTCCACCAGTAACTCTCAGCTACCCTTCAGTCTGTGCTTCTATGTCTTCCATCACCAGAAAATACATGATCACGTGATAATATTTCCTACCAAAGCGTGGCAAATGTGATAACATGAGGTCCCAGTCTCATTCTCCTATATAATACATCTCTGTGAATGGTAAACCTAGTTGTTGGAAACAGTCTGCAGTCTGCATCAGCAACTTGCGGCCTCTGCCATTCAGTAAGCCTATGAACCCCCGCTCGTACTATCTCAATTTTTCTTCTAACCCCAAGTGCGCTATCATGTTTCTTACTGTGTCTGTCAATCACTTGGAAGTGAAACTCACTGTTTCGATATCCAATGTGTTAGCTTACTTGAGGTATCATTCCACTCTAAAAGTTACTTACGTACAGTATGACGTGTCATTACCTTAAATTTCTTCCTGCATAAATAATAGCACAATAATGTGTCGCTGTATATCAAACTTAAAATCTCCTTTTTTATAGCAGACTAATTTTTTCCAGCCTTGTTCAGTCGCCGTGACTGTAGCAACTAGAAGTTTCTTATCCTGCACTTCTTGACTCAGGATACAACCCACCGCTTGGTTGCTGCTAGCATCGTATGATAATATAAATTCCTTTTCGTAGCCTGGATTGATCAGCACAGGATTAGTTGTTGACAGTTATTGTAGTATTTCAGAATGGTTCAAATGGTTCTAAGCACTATGGAACCTAATTGCTGAGGTCATCAGTCCCCTAGAATGTAGAACTACTTAAACCTAACTAACCTAAGGACATCACAGACATCCATGCCCGAGGCAGGATTCTAACCTGCGACCGTAGCGGTCGCGCTTCCAGACTGTAGCGCCTAGAACCGCTCAGCCACTCCGGCCGGCTTTAGTATTTCAAATGCACTGTCACGTACTGGTGTCCACCGAAGCTGTACGCCTTATTTTTAAATAAGGTCGTGAGTTGTCATGTTGTATCTGTAAATCCCATTACAAACATAGCCAGTCCCAAAAGAATACAATTCCTGATTCGTCTGCAGTGTTGGGATACTTCACACAGTATGCATCATTCTTGGATTCCTGCTCACTCAATGCTGACTAATTACATGCCTTAAGTAATTCATTTTCCTTAATGAAAAATGCTTATGGCCGTTCATGCGAAATGTAACATATAAAAACAACTACTTTCAACCTTCATACTGTTTCTACCATGCAGATACAGCAACAACATCGAAATGATGGGTGACGTTGAAGATAATAGCAATCCAAACTTTTAGAGCAAGTTGTAATGCTATTGCAAATATAATACTGCCATTAATCTGTATATTTAAAAAAAAATTGTTCCTTAATAATTTTGAAAAATTAAGCAAATGCTATAACGAGAGTAAGCCTTTGTTAAGTGTAGTTTATCTGTTTAAAATAACCTCTTTGACGTAGGTGGAATAAATGTATTAAAACATATTTTGTAAATAATTATGTAATATTTCAAGTACAACTGTAATTAATTATGTCAATTTTGTTTGTATATGCTGTCATGCAATTGTAGATGGTTCATACTTAGAGTTTTTGTAAGGAGAAGTGTAAATTGAAAAGGTGCAGGGATCATAGGTAGAACCGAGCGAGGTGGCGCAGTGGTTAGCACACTGGACTCGCATTCGGGAGGACGACGGTTCAATCCCATCTCCGGCCATCCCGATTTAGGTTTTCCGTGATTTCCCTAAATCGTTTCAGGCACATGCCGGGATGGTTCCTTTGAAAGGGCACGGCCGATTTCCTTCCGAATCCTTCCCTAACCCGAGCTTGCGCTCCGTCTCTAATGACCTCGTTGTCGACGGGACGTTAAACCCTAACCACCACCACCATCATAGGTAGAACGGAACTCCATTCTGTGGTGGAATGGAAAAGGTGGTGGGGCGCGCGAGTGAGAATTGGCGCGCAAGTGGCACACACAGTCGGTAGCTGCCCTGCAAGTCGTGAATACGCATTACTTTGGTCAAGTACTAGAGGCTCCGAATTTACCTGCAAGACTGGGTTTTGGCCTCGGACGTGTTCTACATAATTGGCGCAGTACGGCAATAAATTAATAGCTCAGAAATTTGCAATTTTGTCGTCGCCACCAAGAGGAAGAGCCGGCCGTTGTGGCCGTGCGGTTCTAGGCGCTTCAGTCTGAAACCGCGTGACCGCTACGGTCGCAGGTCCGAATCCTGCCTCGGGCATGGATGTGTGTGATGTCCTTAGGTTAGTTAGGTTTAAGTAGTTCTAAGTTCTAGGAGACTGATGACCACAGATGTTAAGTCCCATAGTGCTCAAAGCCATTTTTGAACCAAGAGGAAGACAGAGCTATGTACATCAAGAGCCGCACCTGCGCAATGTTTCTACGCAGCACCACCTCACGCCACCTTCGACATCAGTAACAGACAAAGTACTTTATTCAGAAGTGTATCACAGTATGAACCATCCGTCTTCAATCAGTGGAATATGAGTGTTAAATGTACCTTCGTGTTTAACCGTAATTTTCCTATTTCATTTACCTCAGTAGGTTCCTTACCTAAACGAATTTATTCCGAGCATCCTGACGTTTATTGAAGCTTGAATAATAGTAAATTACTGGCTCTAGTATTGTTTTGGTAGTAAATTCTGAAAATCACTATTAAATACTAAAGTTTGCACGCATCAGTTTAGAGGCCACCGCTTTGCGTGACCATGAGGATAAGTTTTCAATAGCATTTCTGAAAGTAAGGTAACATAATTGTTTAACTGCAACAATCTTAACAGTAATTGTTCGTGTTGTTTCTCCATGTCAAAGAAAGCCAGACTAATATTGGTGTTGGTAAAACGTTAACAAATAACGCTCCTAAAGAAATGAAGTTTAGTCGTGTTAAATAACAGATTTGGTCATATGAATGATAGCTATAAGTAAAATATTTTTTGTATCCTTGTTGAAACATATGTGTGTCTTCTTTAAATAATTACTGAAGCATAGTGATAAATTCCATAAGTAACAGAAAGTGGGATGAATAGTACTTACTGCCAAGTGACCGTGGTAAATGGAAATTAAGTGGTTGTGTTTAAATTACGTAGTGACTGAAAGTAGTTATTTATTCAGCGTCGAAAATTGACTTCATCTTTTTGTGTAAACACTGTGCCCGGTTTGGGCTGGCGACCATTTTATTATGCGAAACAGTTTATTGTTATAACAGGCTTTATCTGACTAAAGGTTTCCAAAAGTAATTATTCTCACTGCTTTTCCCACAAACTGTATGATTCGGAGAAAAATATTTCGATACTTTACCATTAGGTTGAACACAGTTAAAATCTCTCTCCGAGAGTCGATGGTTTGGAGTGTTAGTGCTGCGTAATGTTGTAGTGGTGTTCCTGCCCCTGCTTACTACACAGTTCTGACATTCGGAATCGCGGATCTTCCGTCTTTACAGTGGTAGAACTTAAACGTTCTGGTACCGTATTGACGAGAACGCGAAAGTACCGTTGCAAAGAGAAAACCAAAAAATGTCTATAATCGCAAGTATTTGTTTTGTGTGCAAAACAGGCACTTGTGGTAGCTAGGACTGTTTTGGTTTTTGCATATTGTTAATACCATATAGATGCCACTCATTTCATCAGCTTCAACGCACGTAAAAACGTAGTTGGTGCATTCTTCAAATCAAAGGGATCTTCTCGTTTGATTAGGATCCTAAGAAACCATAAACACAGCCTTAGGAACGTCTTCTGGCATAACTTGTAACTGAAGATACTTGCTACTTAGGTCTCTCGTGGAAAACTACCTACACTGTCCCAAGTTAACCAGGTCTCTGTGATATTCAGTATTGGATAAGCACCTGTAACCGTTGTACTGTTTACGTAATGGCAGGAACGACAGAGTCTACAGGGTATCTGTCCAAAGAGTCGTCGGGCACATTTCCTCTGGTGTTTCGGCAGATATTTGCAATTTTGATTTTGCAACATGTAGTAGGAGTCAGCCCTAACAAATACACCGCATTACGTCTTTCATGGGACGCCCATTGTAGATGGAAAGCGTCGGTTTGATTCCAGTTACAAACAAACTCTTTCCTACAGAACAATTTTACGCACCCATTCGATAGAGTGGTTCCCAATTAGTCTAGTGCGATATTCCTTTTAGTGCTGTGTATGAACAGGGACAGCAAGGCTCCAGCACCGACAGCACCGCCGCTGTCGGCGCTACCGCTGTGAGTGTTAGAGTACTGATTTGTATTCATGTTTTATTTTTTCTGTTAATGCGTCTAGGTAAAACGTATATTTCAATAGACTGATCTGGCAACGCTCTGTCGAATGAGCATGTAAAATTACTACAGTAAAACTTGCTCAAATCGGCACGCGTGTAATTCGGAAATCTGCCCAAACCGTACTAGTATTTCAGTCCCGACGCATTCATTGCACCTTTATTTGCTGATTTTTTGTATAAAGCGGTACGTGCCTAACGCGGTAACGGAAAGCAAATCTTAGAACATAATTATTCGTTATACGAGGCTTATACTTAAATAGTGGCTCTGGCTCTGAGCACTATGGGACTCAACTGCTGAGGTCATTAGTCCCCTAGAACTTAGAACTAGTTAAACCTAACTAACCTAAGGACATCACAAACATCCATGCCCGAGGCAGAATTCAAACCTGCGACCGTAGCGGTCTTGCGGTTCCAGACTGCAGCGCCTTTAACCGCACGGCCACTTCGGCCGGCCTAACTTAAATAGTGGTAACAATTTATTTGCCACCGATACAAAAGAGTGACATGTTTTCACCTGTTACTGTCCTCCAAAGTAGTCACCAGCGTTGTGTAGAACCCATTGCCAGCGATGTGGAAGGCGTAGTATACCGTTAGTAGAGACTGTTCTGTTGATGGTGCGAATGGAGCGATTTACTGGCTGTCGAATCTCTGGAACAGTTCTGAAGTGAAGGCCACGAAGTGGTTCCTTCGTCTTCGGAATCAAAGCAAAGTCACAAAGACTTAAGCCCGTGGATTATGGTGGATGGTACAGCACTTCCCAGTCCCATCGACCGAACGGAGCAACCAGAGCTTGCGCTGTATGCCCCAGGGCATTTTCGTGCAAAATGATGGGTGGGTTGCGAAGAAAGTGTCACCGCTTCTTTCGCAAAGCTGGTCGCAGGTCATGCTCCAAAAACAAACATTTATACTGTTCTGTGACAGTCTGCCGTGGAGGAACGTAATGTGTTCGGGTAACACCATCACAGTCGTACACGAGAATCACCACAATTTTCACCCTACTGAGGCTCTGACGCACTTTCGACTTCCGCGGCGACCCATAATGACGCCATTCGTTGGATTGGCGTTTCAGTTTTGGCTTGTACGATGTGGCCCATGTGTCACCGAGTGCTGCGATACGGCGTAAGAAAGCCTCTCCTCCGCGCTCATAGCCCTTCAAGTGCGTCTGAGCAGCATCGTAACGCATCCATTTCTGCATTTCCATCAAGTCATGCGGCACCCATGGCGATGCAATTTTTCGCACGCCCAGGCGTTCCTTCAAGATGCGAAGCTCAGTCGTATGCGCCAATACGGTTTCGTTGGCAAGCTCACGAATCGTATGGCGTCGATCACTGTCTACTAACGCGGCAGCAGCGTGCACTTCTCCTCCAGAGACGCTAGGACTACCTGCCCGGGGCATGTCTGCCACAGTTTACCGACCTTCGTTGTAGGATTTTACCCAATATTCCACTGTTCTGCGCGGCAGTGCACGCCTCTTGAAGACCTTGATGACACTCTCGTGCTGTACGACCTCTGACTCATTCAATCTTGATCCCACTCCTTTGGCCCTGTTTCGAAAACATAGTAACACCGTTACGTTAGACCGCTCGCTCACAAGTGACTGTGTTTCCCTCGATTGTGGGCACACCAGTGACGTGGAACGGGCGAGTCCATTTGCTTGGAGGAAAGGTATGTACGACGTGTGCTATCAGTGACAATAGTAGATTCCATTGCATACTGTCTCCACAGCAGTGTTGCCACTATTTAAGTTCCAGCGAAAGTGTAATGCGGAAAAGAGCCATGCAGTGCTACTGTATTACAGTTCATTAGTTATCCACGACTGTACCAGGAAGCAACTTTTAAAACATCTGTTTAGCGGCGAAAAACCAAGAAAAGAGGTCCAGAGTAGCGCGGCGCTGCTGGTGTGGACCTAAAACCGCGCCGCTCTGTGCAACAACGAATCAGTTACTCTCAGTGTCGGTACAGTACGTAAAAGGAAAATGTGCACTTGTCAGCGCTCTGTTTGTCGGCTTCCTCGTTTCCCTCATTACTGACGCACGGCGGCGCATACAGGAACATGGTTGCGCATCTACCAACACACTGCTGCAATGTGCGCGGTGAAGGAGGTGGGTATTGTTCGGTTAAATAATGGTTTTACGCAGCAAGGTCATTATTTTATGGCAGTTTCAGTTGACTAGTAGCAGTTTAAGAGATACACTAACATGATGCCGAACAAACGGTATGTGTCGGTAACACTTGACGAAAATATTATGTAATCGAGGCGAGTGAGAAAGACAAATTCTCTGCGCGCGAAATTATGTTGCGTTTAAAATGCGGTAGAACACAAATTTATGAGAGTCTAAGAAATAAGGATAAGTTTCGGGACGAAAGGTTGAGAGGGAATGGGCAGATGGAAAGAAAGGTGAGGAAAACCGGCAGTGAAGAAATTAACGAAATATTGTGGGAATGGTTTGTAAGTGCGCGGGCAAAATACCTTTAAGTGGACCCATGTTAGAGTGAAGCTCTGAAAGTCGGTAAAGAGAGTGGAATTGCGTAGTTTAAGGTATCCAAAGGATGGCTAGGCAGTTTCAAGGCTAGGCAGAACATAGTATGGCATGAAGTGTGTGGGGAAGCTAAGGATGTGCAGGAAAGCGTAGCAACAGAATGGAAGACAATACTGTCCAACTTAATTGTGAGTTATGACCCGAAAGACGTGTTCACTGTCGATGAAACGAGACTGTTTTATCGCGCGTTGCCTTCAAAATCGCTATCAGTCCGAGGTGAAAAGTGCAGCGGCCGAAAAATGTCCAAGGAAAGACTCACTGTACTGCTGTGTGTGAAATCGAGAAGCCATTAGTGATTGGAAAGGCGGCAAAACCAAGTTGTTTCAAAAATATAGACGCCAGTAAGCTTATAGGCACACGGCGAAGCAATAAAAAGGCGTGGATGGTGAGTGTTCTTATGGAAGAATGGCTGGGCTCTTTCAATGCCAAAATGAAAAAAGGAGCCCGCATCTAGTGGTCGTGCGGTAGTGTTCTCGCTTCCCACGCCCGGGTTCCCGGGTTCGATTCCCGGCGGGGTCAGGGATTTTCTCTGCCTCGTGATGGCTGGGTGTTGTGTGATGTCCTTAGGTCAGTTAGGTTTAAGTAGTTCTAAGTTCTAGGGGACTGGTGACCATTGATGTTAAGTCCCATAGTGCTCAGAGCCATTTGAACCATTTTTTTGAAAAAAGGAAATCGCCATGTTCTCCTCTTCCTAGACAATGCAACCTGCCACCAGAAGGTAAAAGCCAACATGATATTGGCTTAGTTCCCTCCATGTTCAACCAGCCTCACACAGTCCATGAACCAGGCGGTTATTTACACATTAAAGTGTCATTATAGGCGATTACTGATGCAATATCTTATTTTTAGTGTTGAAAAACCCGAAGGAGTGTTTGCTCTTGCACGGTCAGTTTCTGTCCTGGATGCACTAAATTCGATTGGCTTGGCAGTAAAGGAAACAAAACACGAAACTGTTACCAAGTGCTTCAACAAAGCGGGGTTTGGGGTCAAGAACAAGACGCTTCTGTGGCCATCGAAGTTCAAGAAAACGCAGCAGCAATTCCTGAGTTAACGAAAAAGCGAAACATTTCATCTAGTGCAGATGTTTACATTCGAAGTGATAACTTCCTTTCAATTCACTCCACTTTCACTTCAGCAACAGATTTAATAGAAATCCGCAACATACAGGATGATGAAGAAGAAACAAACAAAGGAAGAAGAAGAGGAGCAAAATGATGTCCCTACAAAAATTAATACGTCTGAAAAAGCCTCTTCATGCAGAAAGGATTTTATGTAATTTGCAGCACACACAAATTCTTCCATCTTGTTGGAACTACTGTATGGTGCAAAAAATTGACTAGAGAAAAAGTTTTTGAACAGGAAATTAAAACAAGTTTCCGTACTTATATGTGGCAAAAAGTGAAATGTAAAGCGAATAAACACGGGAATAATATGAATGTAAATGCAATAAAAAGAAAAATAATTTAAAATTCGAGTAAAAATATGGAAATGCCGTGTTTTTTGTCAATTAGTGTGATAGCCCAGTGTTCTATTGTACAATATACAGTAAATGAACACCTACTGTGCTGGAGTGAAGGCACGTAAATACAGTATACGCATAATTAAAAATTTTTACTGTACTTTTGTGCACGATATCTGACAAATTTTACGTAGCCTAGTGAGTTTTGTGTAATCCGGAAACTTGTCCAGTTTGGAACATTATTTTAGTCCCAGGCGATTCCGTTTCGAGCAAGTTTTACTATATTTAATATTTCTTTTATTTTCATTTTTTTAACGGCGAATAATCCGAACCATTCCGTCGACGTTGAGCGACGTAAGAATGACATGTGAGCACTATTTGTTTGGGTTGACAGCAGCTATACGTTGCAGGGACAAAATTGCAAATATCTGCCGAAACATCAGAGAGGCAGTGCCTGTTGACTCTTAGGAGAGACGCCCTGCATGTGTCTTTGTACCTCCGAAAACTTTCTCGTCAGTATGATGCAGGGGCATCCCCCGTGGCTAGTACTTTCTCAATTTTGCCATCACAATACTGCTGGTTAAAGAACTCCTCCATTGTTGGATGTGTGTGATGGGGTACTTTACATGGCTCATGGTGCACAGGTAACTGATCTACATTTGGGAAACTATGCTGCATCACTGGGGTTGCCAACAGTGGGCCATGAGGATTAAATAACAACACTACTTTTTCCATTGCTACTCACCAATTCTTTTAAACATTCCACTTCAGCACGTAATGCTGTCATACCGGCGGTTTGCTTATGGCTAAAAGCTAAGCATGTATAGATCACCGTCATATAGGGAATATCGACTGATATCTAACGATCCATTTTACAAATTTATATCCTGGCTCTGAAATTTACCACAATAACAGTTACAACCTTTTACACTCATGTGTACGAAACATAGCTCTTCATCTGGTTCATCTTTCTCTTACAAGTGTTCTTTCGTACATTATTCGTTTACAGGTAGTTGTATATACTCACCCAATGCTATTACCAAATACCTTGCGGTACATTATCAGGCAAGTCAAGCCTTAGTGATTTCGCAAGCACTTCAAACGATTTATCGTTCACGAGAAATGATCTTTGCAAACAGTACCTCACTGACGTAAGCTCCCCCTTGTTGCAACGATGTTTCCCCGAGTTATACAGCGCATTTTTAAAGCTTAATTTCTGCATGACAGTTATAGAGGAAATCCTACCGTAGGATCACGAAGTACCCTTAACTTACAGGAGGAAAAGCGTCCATACCCTCACGAAATTCTGTTGCTCTCACCTGAAAACTTATCATTGCTGAACCTAAGTCATTATCCCCTATACCACGTAACTAATATCATGTTTCTCCATGTAAGTTACTGAGCCGTGCGCCAGCAATCTTTGCCTCCAGCCGTCTTTGTCGATCTTGTCATGCCTTGCTGCCTCTTCGGTGTATGTTGATCGATTTTGGTTTCCAGTTTTCCCTCAAGAGGATAGCGAGGGCACAGAGGTGAGCTATTTAGGCGCGTGCGCTGTGTCGCTGGAGATCAGCCGGGTTGCAGAGAGTCTGGTGACCAGTAGCGCGACGGCATTTTTCCGGCGGTTAAGGACTCAAGTTTGCCAAAGGTGCCGGTGCAGTCGACCCTCCGTGTGTGTGTCAAGTAAAGGCCGGCGGCTGCGGGTATCAGTTAGCTGTTGTGGTAGCGAGGGCAGTCTTCACTCGTATGAGTGGTGGGCGTGTTTTGGTGGTGCCCCGTCAGCGCAGTGAGGTGCTTTTGTGCGGATTAGCCACCATTCTAGAATGTATGTCGCAGCTAAATTCTCTCCAGTACTGTGGCACGTTCTCAGCATTGTGAGGAGCTAACCACGGGAATCGTCGCCGTAATTCCCGTCTCCACTAGTCTGTCGCTTCGACGTCGTTATAGTTACCGACAACGGAAACTGTAATAATCAAATCAAATGCACCACAAAGCTGGGAAATTGTTCTCTATTGATAAATTAGTTCCTAGCGTTCTGGTTAAAGAAAGGTTCATTGAGAACATAAGTAAACTGGTTTCTAGTTTCTAAGTAGTGCAAAATTTTATTGTGTCCTGCCTGCAGGTTATGTTATTTGTTGTTCTCGAATAAAATGAACTGTTGTGAATACAGAAGGACGCATAGGCATAACTAAACAATTCGATTTAAACTTCTAAGTGAAATGCCTCCTGAGGTTTTGTGGCAACACTGCTGCTTGTACTAATCGCTTTATGTTATAGGAATTTCTTGCATAGTTGTTTCGCTCTGCTCAAAATTTAGCAAATTCAGCTTGAGCTATAGAAAGTGCATACTAGCATGACGGTGGTCACTCTGACAGAGGGTGACTCCCGTACTATTAATGGTTGAATACGACACCATATGCACAAGTTGAGTTATTTGTTGTTACATTCATTTATTCACTTGAGAGTTCCCTCACTTCTACTTACTGTTTGCTACTAGCTTGAGTGATAATATTATCTTTCGACATTAAGATTAAGATTTCGAGAAGCAGACAATTGTTGACCACCATCAGAATATTTCACTGGGTTTTAAGCCAAGTGTGGCAATATATTTCCGTACAGTTGTACGGCACGTTCTTGTGCTATTACTAGACTTCGGCAAGGCAATGCCCATGTTTAGGACACTGATCAACTTCCACGCCAGCCAGACATTTCATTGACACAGAGAAACCTGTCCGACGTGGGTCTTCCACACAGTCACCTCCAGGCAGATGCATTTAAACCACTGGAACCAGACTGTCATCGTCTGGAGAGCTAGGCCGTGCTACGATGCACAGCCTTTACCAGTCAGCACCGTACACATGACGAAGTTACCATCGCCATTTCCGGTGCCAGACCACCCACGTCAGTGACAGCCTCCACTTTGTCGCCAACTCATGGTATATCGCATGAAGTGAGATCTAGTCAGCACCGCACCGTAATGATCTGGTGCCGCTCGCCGCCACTTTCTAATCTGCAGTACCACGTTCATAATCCTGCACAATACTAATGGGTATGCCAGGCTAGCCCCGTCTACAGGCAGCCGTGACGCTGTCACAGCGTCCTAAGCAAGCAACAAACGAACGCTGCAATGCAGACGCAAGAAGTTGTACGCAGTAACTCCACTGGAAAAGCTCATGTTCCCGCATACATGCCAGCATACACGGATCCGAAGATCGGTGCCTGCTGCTCCGGGAGGGGACTGCCAGGGGGAGAGATTTAATAACCAACACAAGTACAACGTTATGCTAGAGGTGACGCGGAGTGTCAGAAGTTTCAACGTTGAAGGGATGCTAGAAAATCTGGAAATGGAAATGCTAAGGCTCTGTTTAGACATTGTGGGGCGCAGTGAAGTGAAACGGAAAGAAGACAAGCATTTCTGGTCATATGAGTACAGGGTAATATCAACAGTGGTAGAAAATTGCCTAAAGGGAGCAGGACTCGCTATAAATAGGAAGATAGAGCAGACAGTGAGTTAATGTTATCAGTTCAGTGTGGTGGTTCTGATCAGAATCGACAGCAAACCAACACTGACAACGATAGTATAGGCATGCATGGAGACCTGGCAAGCCAAGATGAAGAGAAAGAGAACAAACATTGAAGCGCCAAAGAAACTGGTATACACATGTGTATTCAAATACAGAGATGTGTAAACAGGCAGAATACGGTGCTGCGGTCGGCAACGCCTGCATAAGACAAGTGTCTGGCGCAGTTATTAGATCGGTTACTGCTGCTACAACGGCAGGTTCTCAAGATTTAAGTGAGTCTGAACGTGGTGTTACAGTCGGCACACGAGCAATGGGACACAGAATCTCCGAGGTAGCGACGAAGTGGGGATTTTCCACACGACCATTTCACGAGTGTACTATGAATATCAGGAATCCCGTAAAACATTAAATCTCCGACATCGCTGCGGTCGAAAAAAGATACTGTAATAACGGGACCAACGACGACTGCAGAAAATCATTCAGCGTGACAGAAGTGAGTGAAACCCTTCCGAAAATACGAGTAGCTGCAGATTTCAATGCTTGCCCATCAGCAAGTGACAGCGTCTGAACCATTCAACGATATATCATCGATATGGGATTCCGGAGCCGAAGAACCACTCGTGCACCCTTGATGTCTGCATGACACAAAGCTTTACGCCTCACCTGGGCCCGTCAACATCGACATTGGACTGTTAGTGACTGGAAACATGTTGCTTGGTCGGACGAGTCTCGTTTGAAATTGTATCGGGCGGATTGACGGGTACGGGTATGGAAAAAACTCATGAATCCATGGACCCTGCATATCAGCAGGAGACTGTTCAAGCTTGTCGAGGCTCTGTAATAGTGTGGGTCTGCAGTTGGAGTTATATGGAACCACTGATACGTTTATATACGACTCTGACAGGTAGACATATGTAAGGATCCTTTCTGACCACCTGCATCCATTCATATCCATTGCGCATAGGTTCTTCCTGAATAGTGTCTGCTCATTCACGGACTTGGTCAATTCCAACAGGACAATGCGACACCTCACAGGTCCAGAATTGCTACAGAGTGGCTCCAGGAACACTCTTCTGAGTTTAAGCACTTATGCTGGCCGCCAAACACCACAGACATGAACATTGTTAAGCATATCTGGGATGTCTTGCAACTTCCTGTTCATTAGGTATCTCCACCCCCTCGTACTCTTACTGATTTATGGAAAGCCCTGCAGGATTATGGTGTCAGTTCCCTCGAGCACTATTTCAGACATTAGTCGAGTCCATGCTACGTCGTGTTGCGGCCCTTCTGCTTGTTCGTGGGGGCATTATGCGATATTAGGCAGTTGTACCAGTTTCTTCTGCTCTTCTGGGTATATGAGGATATTGAACTTGTAATTCAGAATGCAAAGAGAGATGAAAATTTGAGAGTCATGGGAGAATGGAATGCGGTTGTAGGTAAGGAGTAGAAGATATGGTAACGTTATAACAAGGGCTTTGTACAAGGATGAGAGAGGGTAAAGGTTATTTTACTTTTGCAATACATTTCAGTTATTAATAGCGAATGCTATGTTCAAGAATCATAAAAGCAAGAGGTATTCTCGGAAAATAACACGAGATACGGCGGTATATATGTTAGATTATATCATGGTCAAGCAAAGATTCCGAAATCAGATATTGGATTGTAAGGCATACCCAGCACCAGACATAGACTCAGATCACAATCTAATAGTGACGAAGAGTGGACTGAAATTTCACTAGGCAGTTCAGCTGAAGATGGATGGAGGTCTCTAAACAGGGCAGTCAATAAAGTTGGAAATACAACCGTTGGTACACAGAAGGTAACTCCAAAGAAACCATGGGCAGCGGAAGAAATACTTCAGCTGATCGATGAAAGAAGGAAGCTCAAAATCGTTTAAGGGTATTCAGAAATACACAAATACAAGTAACTTACTAACGCAATACATATGTATGAAGTGCAGGGAAGCTAAAGTGATATGGCTGCATGAAAAATGTGAAGAAATCTAAACAGCATCCAAGTTACTGACAAAAATAATGTAAAGAAGAATGGAAAAGAGACCCCAAGATCTCTTAGATGACGATCAGTTGGGTTTTATGAATGGTGATGGCACCAGAGAAGTAAGTCTGACGTTGCGGTATGTAACGGAAGCAAGACCAAATAAAAATCGAGACACGTTCATAGGTTTGTCGACCCCGAAAAAGCGTTCGGCACTGTAAAATGGTGCAAGATGTTCGAAAAATTGAGAAACATAGGGGTAAGCTACGTGGAGAGATAGAGAACAACAAGAGTAGAGGACCAAGTAAAAATGTTGTAAGACAAGCATTTAGTCCTCCACCTCTACTATTCAATCTGTGTGCATCTGTATACATCGAAGAAGTAAAACGGAAATAAAATATAGGTTCAAGAGTGGAATTAAAATTCAAAATGAAAGGATATCAATGATACGACTCGCTGATGACATTGCTAACCTCAGTGAAAGTGAAGAATAATTACAGGACCTGCTGAATGGAATGAAAAATCTAACGAGAGCAAAATATGAATTGGAAGTAAATCGAAGAAAAACGAAAGTTATGAGAAAAAGCAGAAAGGAGAACAGCGAGAGACTTAACAGCAGGAGTCCTGAGCACGACCTAATGAATGTAAGGTATTCTGCTACCTAGGCAGCATAATAAGCCATGACAGACGGAGCAAAGAGGACATCAAAAGCAGACTCACAAGGGAAAAAAGTGCATTTCTGTCCAAGAGAGGTGTACTAGTACCAAACACAGACCGTAATTTGAGGAAGAATTTTCTGAGAATGTACGTTTGGAGCACAGCATTGTATGGTGGTGAAACATGTACTGTGAGCAACCCGGAAAAGTATAGACTCGAAGCATTTCAGACGTGGTGCTACAGAAGAACGTTGAATATTAGGTGGACTGATGAGGTAAGGAATGAGATGATTCTCCGCAGAATCGGCAAGAAAAGGAATACGAGTGTATGGAAAACACTGACAAGAAGAATGGGCAGAATGGTAAGACATCAGTTAAGACATCAAGGAACAAACATTTTTGGAAAATGACTGGCAACAGCCGTTAAGTAATGTATAAAATATGTATTTGAGCCAGTCATTACTGCTCTGTATACATTTAGTATTCGGATGTTTGCTTTTAAAGTCCTGTGGCATATATTTACTTTCACCGCATGCACTACACATTTTAAGTAATGACTAATTCAATATGGCGGCTTAAACCATTTAAACCCTTCATCCGTGAAGATGGTCCAAGACCGAAACCGGTGCAATTTGGGTTTAAAATAAAAAACCGCTCATGGTTCAAATACGCATTTTGTACATCGGGCAATGACTTTCATGGTCCTAGAGGGAGGTTTAGAGGTTAAAAATTGTGGAGGAAGACAGAGATTGGAATACATCCAGAAAATAATTAAGGACGGAGGTTACAAGTGCTACTCCGACACGAAGAGAAATTCGTGGCGGGCTGCATCAAACCCGTCAGAAGACTTATGACTCAAAAAAACTTGAACAACAAATTTGCTGCCTACATCATTTGCACTTCCATCTACCTCCAGCAGCCACTCCTCCACACCTTCCTAGCAACACCCACTGCATATGTCAGCCTGCTGAAATAGTTGACCAATAAAAGGGAGTAATAAGAAATATTCAGTAGCAGATGGTATGATTGTGTTTTTTCTGTTCCTTTCTTCTCTGTTTGGATACACTGTACACTTGTGGTGGCAATACATAAGCAAGACGTCTTTCTGTGCACAGCGACAACTCATGAAGTGATTCAACACTTGCTAGATCAGGTAGATAACGTTAAATCTAATAACAAAGAGTAGCATAGGGAAATAGATGAAATGAACGGGGACAGAAGGAAAAGGTCAACGCTTAGTGTAACTCCATATATGCTTGATACTACTGCTGCATCACTGGTAATTACCTTTTTTGGTAAATCTGTGGATGATGTTTTCATTCTTTTTGTAATTTGATTATTGCCGATAAACAGTAAAATGGAATGCAAGCAGTTGGTAGGGATTAGTACGGGATGCTAGAAGGTATGCAAGGCCCAATGAGAAGTTATGGCTGGCTCATCCTTTCATTAACTTGCATGAAAGGTTAGTGGATCGTTACAGAAGAAAGAAATACATCTGGGTATTACTGTAAAATATGTGTTGGTGTAGTCCATAAAAAGGGAGACGGTAGAAAGCTGCGTGGGCCTAATCACGAGAATCAATTTTTTTACGCATGAAGTGACTGATGATGTCGTAGGCAATAGGGCCATTCTGCAGAATGTGGAGCAAAGGACCCTTGATCCATTTTTGTGGGCACTACTAGCTGAAACGTTGCGAAAGGTCCGCAAGGAATCTCCGAAAACCTTTGATAAAGCAAAATCAGCTGCATCAGCTTTGGCTGATATTGACATAGTGACGAAACCGAAAGATAGAACAGTACGTGAGATGGTGTTGTCCAGGTCACATGCAGAGGTTTTGTAAGAGCCAACATTGTCTAAGATGCAGGCAGATTGGTCAATCCATTCGAAAATATCCACAGGCATGAGGAAGGTTGATACAGGGTAAAATTTAATAGTATTAAACAGCATAAGGTGTGATGTCAGCCCAATAAGTGTGACCACTGAGCACCTTTGTGTGAAATCAGTCTAAAATTAAGGTTGTGCAAATTTCTGTTGACTACAGAATTGCAGGTACTTGTAGCAGGCCGGAGTATATCTTAGTGCAGTAAACCTGAGCTCACAACATTGTAGGATTAATGGTGTGGGTGCCAAGAGTATTAGTATTTACTCATTCGTTTCGGCAGTGTTGGGTTTCGGAGTGCTGAGAAGGGGAGGACGGGTGAGAGACTTCTCAATGTGAGTGCAATTTTTCATTACCCTGGGCATGAGCTACGACGTAATACTTGAGCTACATTTCCTTATTAAACATCACAGCAAACTCGATCTACAGCAGTGGAAGTCGATGAGATATCGATATCGGTTTTACAGCTGCGAGAACCGTACTGTCCCAAAGTCCACCGAAGACGTCAGGTAAGGCCACTAAACCGTCTACACAATTCCTTAGAATCAGCTCCTGAGGTAAAATACTGAAAGGTTCAGGTTAGCTGCTGTGGATGACCATAGGAGCTCATTTGTCGATTAATTATGTGTGGTAAAGCATTTGTCAGAAGACGAGGAAATACATCAGGCACATTGCTCTCATTAGACACAGTTTATCATACGTGCAGGATACTGGTGAATATTGGTATATAAATGATATAGGCTTACCAAGGATAGCACGGCACGCTAATACAGCGCAGCCTGAAAACTCTAATAATGTAGAACGTGTACCTCAGACTGCAGATACAAATAACATGACTACTCACAGCTCAGATTGAAAATGCAAATAATGTACCAAGTTTAACCGAGCCAACAGAGTAATGCCCGTCAATGTAGTCAATTTTAGTTTGAAAGAGGTGATGCTACTAAGCAGCGAATTATTAGCTCAAAATTTAGAGAAAACTTAAATGTGAAACGCTTTTAATTGTTTCCACAAGAAAACTCTGTCTCGAAAACTTGCGGAAAACTCACAGAGACTGGTCGTATGTAAATTACAGCAGTGGCAAAACGAAATCAATAACTTAACTGTGTGTTAACACTGGTGGTGTTACTGATGACAGTCCCGCTTAAGTTTTCCAAATTCATTCACAATAGAAGACACAGTAAATACTCCAGAATTCGAATCAAGAACAACTGACAACTTGAGTAATTTAGAAGTAGATGACTTAGCTGCAGCATAGCAATTTGAAACACATAAAGGCAAGGCTTCCGGTCCGTCTTGCATATCAGTCAGGTTCCTTTCAGAGTATTCTGATGAAATAGCTCCATACTTCACAATCATATACAACCGCTCGCTCTTAGTAAGTTCCATACCCAAAGACGGTCATGGCACAAGTCATAGCAATACAGAAGAAAGAAAATAATAGTAATCCGCTGGATTAAAGACCAACATAATTAACGTCGATTGACAGTAGGATTATACATCTACTGTGCTCAAATATTATGAATTACTTCGAAGAAAACGATTTATTGATAAACAGTCAACACAGATTCTGAAAATATTATTCTTGCGAAACACAGCTAGTAGTTTATTCTAATGAAGATATGAGTGCTAGCGACAGGGGATGTCAAACTGATTCCATACTTTTTGATTTCCAGAACGCTTTTGACACCATTCCTCACAAACGACTTCTAATTAAATTGCGGCCTAGTGAAGTATCGTCTCAGTTGTGTGATTAGATTCTTGAATTCCTGTCAGAAAGATTACAGTTAGTATTTAATTGATGGAAAGTCATCGAGTAAAACTGAAATAATATCTGATGTTTCCCAAGGAATTCTTAATCTACATAAACGATTTAGGAAACAATCTGAGCAGTCATCTTAGATTATTTACAAATGAGGCTGTCATTTTACTGACATGTTAAGTCATCCAATGATAGATACGAATTCCAAAATCATTTAGACGAGATAAGTGTATGGTGCAAAAAGTGACAATTAGCTCTAAATAATGAGAGTGTGAAGTCATCCACATGAGCACTAAAAATAACCCGCTCAATTTCAGCTACACGATAAATCATAGAAATATAAAGGCTGTAAATTCAGCCATACACTTAGGGATTACAGTTACAATTAACATAAAATCTAATGATTATGTACTTAATATTAAGGAGAAAGCAAACCAAAGACTGCGATTTATCGACAGAATACTTGGAAAATGTAACAGATCTACTAAAGAGATTGCTTACACTACACTTGTTTGCCGCCTTCTGAAGTACAGCTGTGTGGTCTGAGATCTGCATCAGACAGGATTGATAGTGGACATCGACAGTGTTCAAAGAAGGGTAGGTCATTTTCTTCTATCGCGAAGTACGGAAGAAAGTAGCATGGATGAGATACATGAATTTTGGTGGTACTCATTAAAACAAAGGCGTTTCTTGCTGCTACAGGGCTTTCATATCAAATTTCAATCACCAGCTTTCTCCTCAGAGCGTGGAAATATTTTGTTGGCGCCCACCTACATGGGGAGGATTGATCATCATAATAAAATAAGGGAAATCACAGCTCACACGGGAAGCTTTAAGTGTTATTTTTCCCGCGCATTGTTTGAGAGTGGAATGTTAGACAAGTAGCTAAAAGGCTGTGTAATGAACCCCTTGCCAAGCACTTCATTGTGAATTGCACAGTAACAATGTAGATGTCGATTCAACTAATTTTGGACAAAAAATGAGACCATTAATTAGGTCAGTTGAATAGGGTTTTCAGTGTGAATAGTGAAAACTGAGTCAATCTGTGTAGTTAACCATACTGATGGGTAAGGTGTGATATTTCAAAGGAAGTGATAAAGTGGATGTGGAGAAGTTTTTGAAGGAATAGTGGAATAATTTAACCTTCGTTTTTAACCCTAGGACGCATGGTGCCGAAAACACACATGAATGCATATGCAGGGTCTCCAAGGCCCTGCCCTAATTTAAAACTTTCCTCTTTTCATATAATCATTCTTTGGAGTTAAATTTATTTCTGTCAAATTTATTGTCATATTGAAAGATGTTTAAGATATAATAACAGGATCTGGTGGGCCTGATTATCATTTTATAAATTTTTTAAAAAAGCTCTAAACATTTTATAACATTTATTACAATCAATTTCTTCAATTAAAAGATACTCATTATTCACAATATTATGTATATAGGCAATATTTTGACAAAAAGTTATCATTCATTGTTCACAAAAAATTGCATTTTTCTTAGTTTTCAACATGTGACAAACAAGAAGCACAAAGAACGCCACTATGTTCCTTACAAATGTTGGCTTTACATTTAATGCATGTCATAGTACTTTTCCTGTGTTTATTATGTGGACAACAATTGCATCATCATCTTTTTCCTGAAACCGGAAGTTGGTTCGGCAATATGACATATTTTTTGAACACCACATCTTTGCATGGCATGAACGATTTTCTTTGGAAGATTAGGGATCTGAATACGAAGTTCCATTAGTGGTCTTACCATTTCCTCTGCTAAATCTCTTAGGAACAATCGCCTTTTATCACTTCTTCCACTATGGTATGTCAGTTGTTGGGCGGAAAATAAAATTTCACTGTTCAATGCTGCGACTTCCATCATATTCATCCATAATGCAAATGGACATCTTCTTTTTTGTCTCTTGCAAGTGTAATAACGAATTTTCTGGTCCATTTGATCTACTCCACCCCTCGTAGAGTTATAGAACTTTATTATATCTGGTTTCTTTTTTGCATGAGTTTCATCAATGTTTGTGTCGTGATGCATTGTGCTAATGAGAACTACAGAATTTTTATTTTTGGGAACATAACTCATCATTGTAATGTCACCTCTAAATGCAAACAAAGAGGAATGAATCGCTCTTGAGGCAAATAGTTTCATCTCACTAGGAATTTCTGGTTTATTTTGTTTGATTGTTCCCACCACTGTAATTTGCTTCTGAAACATCTCTTCTGTCAGCTGCACACTAGTGAAGAAGTTGTCATCAGTAATATTTTTTGATGATCCTTCAATGCTTTTAGCAAGATCTTTCACCACATTCAATCCAAGATTTTTCTGAATAGGTTCATGGGGCTTCCTTGCTGTGTAAACAGTTCCGTCTAAAGCATATGCAGATGTAGCATCACAAAACCAAAATATTTTAATGCCATAATGGGTTGGTTTAGAGGGCATATACTAGGTGAAGGTGCATCTTCCACGGAATGGACTAGCTGTTCGTCAACTTTGAACGAATCATTGGGAATCATTCTATTTCTACACTTGTCAAGAAATAGTTCCCATACATAGCGAACAGCTGCAAGTTTGTCATCTGCAGATAGAGCTTCACAGGTACACCTGCCATCAAATCTAACCATTCTCCTTATATCCTCGAATCTATTTACTGACATGGTGGCCTTATATGTAGGATTTGCCTTTTCATCCCAGAATAATTCTCTAATGGGGACATCCCAACTCTTCTCAACACCAGAAAGCAGTAAAAGACCAAGAAAACCCTCTATTTCAGCAAGCGAAACGTTTTTCCACGTTTTACCACGTAAAGCAGCCACTCTTCTGCCTTCAATATTTGTGCAGTTGATGATTTCCTCTAGTATTTCCTTGGAGATGAAATAGTCCCAGCCATCCTCAAGTTTGCAGGTTTTCAAACCACGGGCTGGACAAGGTGCCTTCTTTACGATATTATCGACAGGTGTACGAAAAATTGCAGGAGGATCTCATTTCCAAATCGTTCCATTCCGACTAATGCATGTGTGGTCTTCTATACCTTTTTGTGGTGGTTCTTTATTTTCAGACTCTGATGAAGTAATATCATCGGAAGGATGGTCATCTGCCTCAACATTCACATATGCACGTTCATTGGCTGAATCTTCACTACCTCCATCTTCAAAAATATTTCCTTCCTCGCAAGAATCATCGTCTTCAAACCACTGAGCCACAACACTTCCAAAATTAGCTGCATTTGCACGTACTGACTCTCTTGCTTTACGTGTCGACGCCATAGCAAAAGGCGTGCCTCTCGAACAGCAGCTTGTGCAACACTAAACGAGTCATACTCGTAACAATATGGGCCTTGCAGCAACAAACAAACTACAGTAACAATGAGACTGACAGGAGCAGTACAGGATAACAATACTATGCAATAATAAAACATTTGATACCAAAAAGATCAATAATACACCGACATCGCCAATATGTGAAAGTAGTGTGTATTACTTTTTAGTTATACTATTACTACTACAGCTGCTGCTGCTGTTGGCATTCCTGTTGCTGGAAATACCACTACAGATATGGTTGAATTAATAACTGCTCCCAAACAAATGTTGAAGACAATATAGGCCAAAGAACATTTATAAATGTGTGAGGGCTTCTGAAGCCCTGCTTATGCATTCACAGTGTATGGGTAAACGTATTGAATTATACAAAAAACTTAAAAAGGTATCTCGTTCAGACTTCATAGGAGGAATGCCACAGTGTTAGTGAAAGAGTTCTGGACAGCAGTTTGAAATCAAACAAAAAATTACAGAACTTTCTAAAAAATGAAGACATACAAGGGCCTCGGAGGCCCTGGATACGCATCCTAGGGTTAACCTGCCTAAACAGGTGCCAGCCACATTCTCATTGAGAATGAGCAACCTGTAAACCATACAGAGTTCCTCTCCATCTACAACTAATGATCTAGTAGCTTATTAAACAGTGGCTCCATAATGAAAACACTAGCCCAGTGGAGCACTTGCAGTCCTCATACCAAAAAACTCTGTGGATGATAATAATGCTTACAGATTTATATTAATGGACACGTTCGGATGCTTCTCCACTGCCTAGCATTACAGCTAGCATTGCAGAAACCTTCTACAGCCTAGAACAATGACATTAATTTAACGTCATGTATTTTTAAAGTGGAGGTAGAATCAGATGATCAACGCATGAGAGATGTATGGTTCCATCTGGACACTCTGCATCATTGAACGCCATTCGGTGTGAAAAACTCACTGCCAGCTTTACAATACTTACTAGATGGAATTCTGTGGGGCCCGTACTGAAAGATGATGTCTACCTGGATGATGTCATTGTACACTGAAGGGCCAAAGAAACTAGTACACCTACCTAACATTGTATAGGGCACCCACGAGTACGCAGAAGTGCCGCAACACGACGTGGCAGGAAGTCGACAAATGTCTGAAGTAGTGTTGGAGGGAACTGACACCATGAATGCTGCAGGTCTGTCAATAAATCCGTAAGAGTACGAAAAGATGGAGATCTCTTCTGAACAGCGCGTTGCAAGGCATCCCAGATATGTTTAATAATGTTCCTGTCTGGGGAGTTTGGTGGCCAGTGTAAATGCTTCGGTTCCGAAAGCCCATATCGATGATGTTTCGTTGAAAGGTTCGCACGCTGACACTTGTTGATAGCCCAGCATTGAAATCAGGGGCTACTTGCGGAAGGGTTGCACTTCTGTCACGTTGTACGATTCTCTTCAGCTATCATTGGTTCCGTTGTTGCAGATTCTTTTCCCGGTCGCAACAATGTCGGAGATCTGATGTTTTACCGGGTTCCTGAGATTCACGGTACACTCGTGAAGTGGTGGTACGGGAAGATCACCACTTCATCGCTACCTCGGAGCTGTTGTGTCCCACCACTCTTACGCCGACTATAACACCACATTCAAACTCAGTTAAATATTGATAACCTGCCACTGTAGCAGCAGTAACCGATCTAACAACTGCGCCAGATACTTGTCTTACATAGACGTTGCCGATCGCAGCGCCGTATTCTGGCTGTTTACATATCTCTGTATTTGAATACGCGAGCCTATACCAGTTTCATTGGCGAATCAGAGTATTTTCGAAGGACACAGGAGAGCACATGGTTGCATCTTATCTGCGGGAGGTCTTTGATTGGTTATGTGCTGCTTATCTCACTCAAGGGTCACTTTCTACTGCACGAGGTTCGTTATTTAGGGCCATTATTGGCCATAATGATATGCACTCTTATACAATCTGCAAAGGACTTTGCAGTGCTCGCACAGAAAAGACATTAGTCATTTATCTATACGGTAACTTTGGAAAATTTCAACGTTTACACGTGTAGTAAGACCAATCATGCATTTGTTGCACAATGACGTAAAATTCCACTGAGCTGAGTACAGGGAAAGAAATGGTCACGTTAATCTTTGGCATCACGTACTTTGACTGTTACCCTTCTGGGTGAAATTTCAAAGCCATGACAGTTCATCCAGCCCTTAAATGGCTTTTGGGACAAAAGCTCTCACTAGTCACCTGACTCACTGGGCTTTATGGCTAAGTGAATTCGGTTATGAGGTTGTGCCTCATCCAGAGAAACCTCACGGTGACGTGGATGGTCTTACTTCCAGTATAAGTGCCATAGAATGTATTGTGTGAGCATGGAGGAATGGTGCAGAGCCCAAGCTGCTGTTATTGCTGCGCGGGATTAGCCGAGCGGTCTAGGGCGCTGCAGTCATTAGGTTAAGTAGTGTGTAAGCTTAGGGACTGATGACCTTAGCAGTTAAGTCCCATAAGGTTTCACGCACATTTTTTGCTATTATTCGTTGTCAATAGTTCGCAAAGCACGGGCAATTCAGCTCTACTAATGAAATGGTGTAGAAGAAAATGTGAATTATGCGCCGCATAGATGTGCAAAAGGAACTACTGAGGCAGGTTCAAGATTTCAGTTTTGTAGGACAGTGAATGACACGTCACACGGTGTCATGTTATAGAGAATTATTGGTGGAAGAGGAGGAAGCCAGATGTAGAGTGTTATGTAAAGAACTGTCTTCCTTGCAATTAAATAACAGACATGAGTCGTCAGCAAATCCCATTACAAAGGTGATCTAAATTGGATAGACCATTCCAATCGATCACATGCACATTCTTGCCAATCGATCACATGCACATTCTTGGTCCCTTCTCACAAACACTAGTGAGGAATTTCTACGTATCAACTATAACTGATCATTTCTTAAGTTTTGTGACCGTAATTGCTACGCCAAATCAACTGGCTGAATCAGATGCGCATGCTACTGTTAACTATCGGATACTGAATTTTGGAAAGTCAGTGACCATCATAAGTGATCAAGGCACTAACACTATGTCTGAATTACTGAAGAAATTGTGTTAACTGTTACACATAAAACTGTTAAAAACAAGTTTTCTACCCACATAAACGAACAGAAGGCTGAGAAGGTACACAGAATGATAGATAAAATGCTGAATTATTACATAACCAGTCACCACAGTGACTTGAGACGCACTGCTACCATGTGTAGCAGAAGGATACAACTGAAAGATCTACGCTAGTAGGGGTTTATCACCATAATTATGAGGTTGTTTTTTTGCCAACCCCCCTACCTCCCCCCCCCCCCCCAATCCATTATCTGGCACCAGGTTATGGATGCTGTAGAACGGCAAGTAAGCACCACACGCCAAATAAAAAAATTCTCTAATTAGCCCGTTCGGCCATATGTAATATGGAATAACACTTATATTCCAAAGGGTATACCAAGGACATTATTTTTGTGTTACCAGCGAGCTTGGATAACATCAAACTTACTACCAGAACCGTAGTTGCGCATCTAGCATGAATGTGTCATTTCTTGGGCGCACTGGAAGCAATGCCTCAGTTAGCTGAACCTCCTAAAGAAAGGAGAATGGAGGTCGTTGAAAAAAGAAAAGAAAGGTAAAAGGTAAATCCAGGCACGTGAAGCAGGATATACGCACATTCATTTAAACGCATTCCTAGGCCTTGAGGTTACCATGTGGCCTTGCAAGCTGAGGACACAAGATGTATGTGAACTTCATGTGTTTAATTGTTAGTTTCTAGGGATATTTGTTAACGTATATTATGATTATGTCTATGTTTGAGTTGCTTTTATTAAAGACGCTCACAAGTCAATGTAAAGGAAATACAAGCTGGCCTTCTGGCCGTTTTGCGGATTTTACAGACCGTCGAACCGCTACTTGGTCAACTAGCTCCTCAGTTGGCATCATAAGCCTTAGTACACCTCGTTCCAGACCTCCTACGATGGAAAAATCCTTGGCAGTACCTCAAATCGATACCAGGTGCTCCGCAAGGCAGTTAAGTAGTCGGACTTAGTGGAATCTTAGCGTGTCTATTTTGGTTTGATGGGCGAACCTATGACCTTTGGCTAGCAATCAATATACAGTGAGTCTCGGGTTCAACAAAGCGCCTACTTAAACTGTGAACAAAAATCATCAGCAATGCCAACCGAGCACTTCCAGCATAAGATGGCACCTTAGTTCTACCAATGGCCTTGTTAAAAAAGGGGAGGGAAACAGAAAAGATCAATGACATGAGGATGCCGAAGGCAATAGAGCCCACTGTATAAACACATTATTTATATCCACATCGCACAGGGCCAGTACTTGAAAACGCTACGTGATAAACTCTCCATCGGTCTCCCATTCTGATCTCTAGGAGGAAACTGCAGTAGGGGAGGTAACCACGAGAAAAAGATGGAATAACCAGCGAAAGGTTAACAATCCACAGGTCATGGCGTGGAATCTCAGAAATTTGAACGTGGTAGGAAAGCAAGAAAATCTGACAAAGGAAAGCTGAGCCTTAATATAGATATAGTGGGGGCCAATGTAGTGAAATCGAAAGACGGGAAGGATATCTAGTCAGACAAGGATAGGGTAAAATCAACAGAAAGAGAAAATGGTATAACGAGAATAAAATTCGTTATGTATAGGAAGGTCGAACAGAGAGAAAATTACTGTGAACAAACCGACATCGAAAGCAGTAGTTCACGTATCTATGCCGAGGTCGCAAACAGATGAAGAGACAGAGGATATTGAACGCGTATTGCAGTAAGTAAAGGGGGATGAACGTCTAACAAAAAAAAATGGCTCTGAGCACTATGGGACTCAACTGCTGAGGTCATTAGTCCCCTAGAACTTAGAACTAGTTAAACCTAACTAACCTAAGGACATCACAAACATCCATGCCCGAGGCAGGATTCGAACCTGCGACCGTAGCGGTCTTGCGGTTCCAGACTGCAGCGCCTTTAACCGCACGGCCACTTCGGCCGGCGAACGTCTAACAGTCATGGGCGATTGGAATGACGTTGTACGAGAAGAAGTAGAGAAAAAGGTTACGGGAGAACATGGATATAGCAATAGGAATAAGGGAAGAGAAAGACTAGGCTCTTCAATAAATTTCAAGAAGTAACATTGAATACTCCGTTCAATAATAGCAAGATGAAGACATTTACTTGGAAATGGCCGGGAGATACAGGAAGCTTCCAGTTATATTACATCATGATCTGACAGAGATTCCTAATTAAGATACTGGTATCCTGGATTGTACGGCGTACCCAGGAGCAGATATTGACTCACATGACTATATAGTAATGATAAAGAATAGAATGAATTGTAAGAAAATCAGTGGGGAAGGAAGTACCGAGAAATGATTAGACGATTTAGAAGTTCGCTAAGAATAGAGTTCCTGCGATAAAGCATGTCACAGTAGACAATTCAGTTGAAAAAAGGGCAGTCATAGATGTTGGAGAGTCAGACGCATGTACACTGAAGATAACTCCGAATAAACCTTGTGTAATAGTAGAAATACGACAATTCATCGATGAATGGAAGAAGTACAAAAATGTTCTGGAAAAGACAGAAATACAGCAATATGAATCATTTAAAATGGAATAAATAGGTAGAGTTGGCCAGCAAAGCCAAAAGGCAAAGAAAAAGTATGATGAAATAGAGAAAGAAGTGATGGTATGAAGGACTGGTTCAGTATATAGAAAAGCAAAGCATCAATCAGTAAGATTAAAAGCAAAGGCGGTAACATTAATAGTGCAATGGGAATACTGCTGTTAAACGCAGAGGAAATAGCGGATTGGAGGAAAGCGTACCTTGGAGGTCTCTATGAGGGGGAGGACTTGCATGATGACGTGATAGAAGAAAAAACTGGAGTCGATATAGCAGAGATAGGTGATACAGTATTAGAATCAAAATTTAAAAGAGCTTTGGATAACCTGAAGAGATAAGGCAGAAGAGATATACAGAATTCCAACAGAATTTATAAAATCATTGGGGGAAATGGCAACCATACTACTATTCTCGTTTGTGTGTAGAACCTGAGACAGACGATACATTATTAGACTTTCGGAAAAATATCGTCCATACAGTTCCGAAGAAAGCAGGTATGAATAGACGCGAAAACTATCGCATGATCGGCTTAACACCTCGTGCGTCCGAGCTGCTGACAAGGGTAATATACAGAAGGATAAAAAAGAGGATGTTGTGGATTTACTTTAGGTGAGGTGAAGGCACAAAAAGAGTAGTTCAGAGATTCCTCTTGATAATGGAAGCAAGAGTGAAGGAGAATCAAGATACTCTCATAGGAATTGTCGATCTATAAAAGGTGCTCGGCAACGTAAAACGTGGCAAGACATCCGAAATTCTGAGAAAAACAGAAACAAGCTATAGAAAAAGGCCGGTTATAAACAATATGTACAAGAACCAAAAGGGAACAATAAGAAGGGGACACTCAAAACGAAGTGCTTCTGCCCCTACGGTTCATCTATACATCGAGGAAGCAATGACGGAAATAAAAGAAAAGTTGAAGAGTTTAATTAAAATTAAAGTTGATAGGATATCAATAATAAGTTTCCCTAATGATATTACTACCGTAATTGAAAGTGAGAAAGGCTTACAGGATCTGTTGAAAGGACTGAACAGTCTGATGAGTACAGATTATGGATTGAGAGTAACCCCGTAAAAGACAAAAGAAATGAGAAGTAGCAGAAACGAGAACAATGCGGTTAAGGTGGTGGTCATGAAGTAGACGAAGTAAAGGAATTCTGATACCTTGGAAACAAACTAACCCGTGACGGGCAGAGCAAGGGAAAGTCCGTTCAGCAGGGTATTCGTGACGGGCGGCATCAAAATGATGACAATAAAAAAAGAAATAAATGGTGCAAAGACGTTAATTTGTGCATTATAATGACTATTTTGCTACCTGTGTGGTTTTTGTAGAAGCAGTTGAGCGGACATGTAACAGGATGTAGGCTGTCAGTAGGAACAAACGCTTGTGTGTATGTCTGTCACACTTAAGCGTTTATGTTTAGAGGTCTTTACTAAATTTAGCACCTGCAGATGATGGGGAATCAGTGGAAGTCCTACACACTACTCTCCAACGCAGAATCGCTGCAGTGTCTTACTGGGGATGTCACTATTAACCCCGCAAAACTGATACTCACAAACCCTGGGTCGTGCAGATACACCCTTTTCGGTCCAAGAAATTACGACCGAGTGCCTTGGGGATGTCTTTATAAGTGGAACGGCATTATTTCATAAGATTCGCATAACATATCACTACACATTTCTCTGCTACTACTAGCGTCACCAGACAGCTACCACAGCAAGCTACCCACTACACTCTACCAAACTATCTATGCATATACATTAGCCTGCAAAACTTAAGGAAGAAGTTAACTTTCGCGTCAGCGTTTCATTTCCACGTAAAATATCTCGATAGAGCTTGATCCATGACTTGAAAGAACTACTACTGAAACCTGATGGTAGTTAAGGGAAGGCAGGATTCGGTTACGATTGTGGACGGGGCCGTAATCAGTTACTATTGGTTGCTTTTTACAATTACACACATTTTATTTTAAACCAGTAATTACAGACTCAACCATAAAAATACCACACGTTATTAATGAAGGAATAAACAACAGTGTAAACAATAGTGTTTTCAGTGAGTTACAATTTAGCAAATCACCATTAAATACAGATACAACAGATAACGTTTTAAAAGCAAGCCAGTGTGATCTGGGCAGGTGGCCTTACACGCCAGGAATGGCAATAAATTAAGACTTGTTTAAAACTCGCTGCAACTTACAAATTACAGGTGTCGCAATATTAAAGACAAGTCGCCACAAACACAGCAGACGGCATCAGCCTCCAGGAGTGGCAGTAGATAAGGTTCTAAAGGCTTACTCCTTAAATACAAATACCATATTAGAATTTTAAGACAAGCGACCACAATCACGGCTGAAAGCCTTACACGCCAAGAATGGCAATAAATTAAGAATTGATTAAGAATTCGCTGCAATTTACAAATTACTGGTATCGAAATATTAAGTTAAGTCGCCACAAACACAGCAGAAGGCATCAGACACCAGGAGTCGCAGTAAATAAGGTTTTAAGACTTACTGCTGTAACACAAATACCAAATTAAAATTTTAAGGCAAATGACCACAAGCACAGCTGAAGGCCTTACACGCCAGGAACGGAAATAATATAAAATATTTGAAACCTGCTGTAAAATAGCAAATACAATAGCAAAAAATAATCAAAAAACAAGCAGCTGATCCAGACGGTGCTCCAAGTATCGACCTCTGAGAAGGTCCGGCAACAAACACTTTCGCGAGCGATGAGATAGGCAGCCAACAGTTGTATTCACTTCACAGGATGGTAACTCAGACTAGTGGCAGTCTAACTGATGACTAATGATAATCTTGCTGTAGCTACCTGACGTCCGATAAAGGCAAGTCGCCACAAACACAGCAGACGGCATCAGCCTCCAGCAGTGGCAGTAGATAAGGTTCTAAAGGCTTACTCCTTAAATACAAATACCACATTAGAATTTTAAGACAAGCGACCACAATCACGGCTGAAAGCCACCAGAGTAGAATAACCACCCCTGCTCTTCGCCTTGGTGACACTACGAGAAGCAACACGAACCCATGTCACCGGAGAATCGTAAGATATCACAGTGACGGAGGTTTTTCTAGTGGGATTGAAATGCGCTCATCTTAAAGCATGATGGATCCAGTTTAAGATGAGGTCGTGCACCCTCGTGACCACAGCCCTTCCATCCGGCAGTCCATGCGTGCTGCCAGCGGTCCCGGCGTGTTCTGGCACTGCGCGGACCTGGCTCCTCCTGAGTCCCAAACCGAACTAGCCCACTCACACATCGCGGAAAAACAACGACGTTGCCCCAAAGAGGCGGCAACAGTTACTACATATCGATAACCGCCGCTGCTACCACTAGCGGACAGCCAACGCTTTCGAAATGAGTGGTGCCAGTCAACACGAGAAGAAGGCAAACAACCGCAACCATGTCAACTAAACGATATCGTCTGGCCTGCAACAGAGGGCAGAAACCTACAAACAGCATCAACACTAGTCGCAGCACGGCTCAACTACAGTATTCGGCAGTACGGTACAGAAGGTAGCAGAAAGAAATACGCAGTGAGACGAACAGAAATGACATTTTTATTCAAAGACACACTTCTCATAAAGTTACACTGAGGTCGTCGCGATTCGTGAGGACGTGAACTTAACAAAAGTGCGGGACATGATTCTTAGTAGGATATGTGGTCACCACGAATAGTAATGCATGCTCTACAACATAGACCATGCTGGCCACAGGTTTGTAAGGAGTTCAAGTAGTAGAGCGTTCCAGTCCTTCACCAGCGCGGTTGATAACCGATGGATGGTCGAAGGTGCACGAGGACGTGCAGCAACACACCTCCGCAACGGACCCCACTCGTGCTCTATGTGGTTCGTCGGGGCTGACGGGGACGCCAGTCCATTCACAGTACATACTCTCATGCCAATAGCTCTTTCACTTCGCTGTTCGATCAAGGCAGAAGTCACCCCTGGAAAGATGCACATGGGGATGGCGTACTGTGTCACAGCAACGACTGTATTGTGTTCAAAGGATTGTAGGACAGTACGCCTATGCAGTATTTGCCACGCGACATCATAACACCTAACAGTGTATACGAATTCACTTTCTGCTGGTCCGGTCTCTCTGCTCCCTGCACCATCGCAGACGGTGCCACTGATGTGAGCTTGTCAACGGAACACATATTACTAATACCCCGGCAAAGAAGCCAAAACTGCCCCCTCCCCCCACCCCCCGTGCGGTCACCGTGTCGCTGTGGAGAGTTAGACGGTGAGCCTTGGAAAGCTGTTAACTGTAGTTTCATTGGCACCTGCTGCTTCGCGTGAATACCTTCTTTGGACAATGTAGCGGCCATCTAATGCTGTAGTCAACAGTAGTCGACCATCATCTCTCCTTCAGGCAACAGTGGCTGTGGTTCGGAACGTTCTCTGTGCAATTGAAACACTGCAGTGAGCAGTACGAAACCCCTAGGCCGTACTCGTCACACTTCATCCTTATTCCAGTTACTCGATGATTCATCTCACTATGAAGTAATCCAATGGTTGTGTCCGGGGCACGCGGTAACGAAGAACAGACCTTTTATTTCTTTTTGTCTTCTCGCTGGTTTGATGCGGCGCGCCACGGATTCCTCTGCTGTGCTAACTTCTTCATCTCGGAGCAGCAGTTGCAACCTACGTCCTCAACTATTTGCTGGATGTATTCCAATCTCTGTCTTCCTCTACAGTTTTTGCCCTCTACAGTTCCCTCTAGTACCATCGAAGTCATTCCCTCATGTCTTAACAGATGTCCTACCATCCTGTCCCTTCTCCTTATCAGTGTTTTCCACATATTCCTTTCCTCTCCGTTTCTGCGCAGAACCCCCTCATTCCCTACCTTATCAGTCCACCTAATTTTCAACATTCATCTGTAGCACCACATTTCAAATGCTTCGATTCTCTTCTGTTCCGGTTTTCCTACAGTTCATCTTTCACTACCATACTCCTCACGTACATTATCAGAAATTTCCTCCTCAAATTGAGGCCGATATTTGATATTAGTAGACCACTCTTGGCGAGGAATACCCTTTTTGCCATTGCTAGTCTGCTTTTGATGTCATCCTTGCCCCGTCCGTCACTGGTTATTTTACTGCCTAGGTAGCAGAATTCCATAACTTCGCGACCATCAATCTTGATGTTAAGTTTCTCGCTGTTCTCATTTCTACTACTACGCATTACCTTCGTCTTTTTTCGATTTACGCTCAGTCCCTACTCTTAGTCTTTAGACTGTTCATTCCGTTCAGCAGATCATGTAATTCTTCTTCACTTTCAATCGAAACAGCAATGTCATTACCGAATCGTATCATTGGTATCCTTTCGCCTTGAATTTTAATTCCACTCCTGAACCTTTCTTTCATTTCCATCATTACTCCTCGATGTAAAGATTGAACAGTAGGGACGAAAGGCTACATCCTTGTCTTACACCCTTTTTAATACGAGCACTTCGTTCCTGGCCGCCCGCTCTTATTATTCCCTCTTGGCTGTTGTACATATTGTCTATGACCCGTCTCTCCCTATAACTTACTTCTACTTGTTTCATAATTTCGAACATCTAGCACCATTTTACATTCTAGAACGCTTTTTCCAGGTCGACAAATCATATGAACTTGTCTTGATTTTTCTTTAGTCTTGCTTCCATTATTAGTATGTCTCGTGCCTTTACGTTTCCTAATGCCAGTACATCCTCAATTTTCCTTTCCATTCTTCTGTATATTAATCTTGTAAGCAACTTGGATGCATGAGCTGTTAAGCTAATTGTGCGATAAGTCTCGCACTTGTCAGCTCTTCCCGTCTTCGGAATAGTGTGGGTGATACTTTTCCGAAAGTCAGATGGTGTGTCGCCAGACTCATACATTCTACACACCAACGAGAATAGTCGTTTTGTTGCAACTTCCCTCGATGATTTTAGAAATTCCGATGGAATTTTATCCATCCCTTCTGCCTCATTTGATCTTACGTCCTCCAAAGCTCTTTTAAATTCTGATTCTAATATTGGATATCCTATCTCTTTTAAATCGATTCCAGTTTCTTCTTGTATAACTTCAGACAAATATATCCCTCATAGAGGCTTTCAATGCATTCTTTCCAACTATCAACTCTCTCCTCTGCATTTAATAGTGGAATTCCCGTTGCACTCTTAACATTCCCACCTTCGCTTTTAATGTTATGACTTTCCTGCATGCTGAGTCTGTCCTTCCGACAATCATTACATTTTCGATGTCTTCACATTTTTCCTGCAGCCATTTCGTCTTAGCTTCCCTGCACTTCCTTTTTATTTCGTTCCTCAGCGACTTGTATTTCTGTTTTCCTGAGTTTCCCGGAACAATTTTGTATTTCCTCCTTTCATCAATCAACTGAAGTATTTCTTCTGTTACTCATGGTTTCTTCGCATTTACCTTCTTTGTTCCTATGTTTTCCTTCCCAACTCTTACGATGGCTCTTTTTAGTGATGTCCATTCCTCTTCAACCGCACTGCCTACTGAGCTATTCCTTATTTCTGTATCTATAGCCTTAGAGAACTTCAAGTGTATCTCGTCATTCCTCAGTACATCCGTGTCCCACTTATTTGCGTATTGATTCTTCCTGACTAATGCCTTAAACTTCAGCCTACTTTTCATCACTACTATATTGTGATCCGAGTCTATATCTGTTCCCGGGTGCACCTTACAATCCAGTATTTGATTTCGGAATCCCTTCTGACCATGATGTAATATAACTGAAATCATCCCGTATCACCCGGCCTTTTCCAGATATACCTCCTTCCCTTCTGATTCTTGAACAGGGTATTCGCTATTACTTGCTGAAACTTGTTACGGAAATCAATTAGTCTTTCTCCTCTCTCATTCCTTGTCCAAAGCCTATATTATCCGGTAATCTTTTCTTCTACTCATTCCCATACAACTGTATTCCAGTCCCCTCTTCATCTTCTGCCTGCGACGCCGGCATGTATACCTGAACTATCGTTGTCGGTGTTGGTTTGCTGTCGATTCTGATAAGTACAACCCTGTCACTGAACTGTTCACAGTAACACACTCTCTGCCCTACCTTCCTATTCATAACGAATCTTACTCCCGTATATGCCATTTTCTGCTGATGTTGATATTACTCTACACTCTGCTGACCAGAAATCCTTGTCTTCATTCCACTTCACTGCACTGACCCCAACTATATCCATATTGAGCCTTTGCATTTCCCTTTTCAGATTTTTTAGTTTCCCTACCACGTTCAAGCTTCTGACATTCCACGCCCCGACTCGTAGAACGTTATCCTTTCGTCGATTATTCAGTATTTTTCTCACGGTAACCTCCACCGTGGGAGTCCCCTCCCGGAGATCTAGATGGGGGACTAGTTAGGGATCTTTTGGCAATGGAGAGATCATCATGACACTTCTTCAGTTACAGGCCACACGTCCTGTGGATACAAGTTACGTGTCTTTAATGCAGTGGTTTCCATAGCCTTCTGCATCCTCATGCCTCATGCCGTTGATCATTGCTGATTCTTCCGCCTTTAGGGGCAATTTCCCACTCCTAGGTCAAGAGAGTGCCCTGAACCTCTGTCCTCTCCTCCGCTCTCCTTCACAAGGCCGTTGGCAGAATGAGGCTGACTTCTTATGCCGGAGGTCTTCGGCCGCCAATGCAGCGTAACTGCACTCTGACTTCCATCATCTGCCTCGTGTTGCGGAACCAGCCACTGCAACACTGACCGAACGTCAAGTGATGTATATCTTTCTGTGCTCAACTGAAAGGCTTTTGCAACTGTCAACCAGCTCCCCCATTTATTTCACCGAGTAGTTAACATGTTACGTTACATTATCTAGCTCGTCCTTAACTTTGGCTGAGTAGTGTATTACGGAAGAAATAAAGTAAGCACAGAACATACATGACGACGAAATCTTTAGTATATCATATGGGAAACAAAAACTCTGAAACTTGAAAAAAAGCTGAAGGTATTTGCCGGAGTTGTAGAAAAGTGGTGGAGCAAAACAGCTTCTCACATATCAAGAGTTCGAAAAACTGAGCTCTATGAAGAAGAAAGAAAGAATTTTTATTCAGTATTTAGGAGCTATACTCCAACGATTTTGGTCCATTCCAGTTACAGCGGTGGCATGAAGTACCGTTAACACCCCAACCGTTGATTCACGAGGCAGTTTTCCGGGAAGAGTCCTTGGTTTATCGTGGCTACATGGGGTGGAGGAGGAGGCTGGAAGCAACTTTATAATAGCTTAGGTTGATATAGTTCAGTCTCTGCAGCAGAGACCAGAGAAAGTAATCATTTATAAAGGGTCAGTCGTAATGTATTCCTTGTTTCCGATTCATGGTGTTGGATGCTTCAGTTTTTTCATTAAATACTTTTGGGGCTTATGTTACTGAAAATAATATTTTAAATGGGAACTCTTTCCCAGAAATATACTGGTTCCGTCTTTTATATACGAACAGGCAAAATATTGTAGTCGACTCTCTCGTGTCTAATGGATGAGAGCGTGTGGTAACCAATGTGTTTGCTGCCAAGTATCAGATTAACCACAGTTACTATTGGAATTGTAAAGATGTGAGAGAAACATCTGTTTCACTTCTCCGTTAGAACTGATTATTCGTACACTTAAATCATTTATTCAGAGAAATAGTAACTGATAGATACACAGTAAATTAATATTTTGTTTGACCCTACAGAACTAAGACGATGGAAAACTCAGCTGTATGTTCCTATTTGTCTAGAACCTCCTCTAGTCTCTGGCCATGAGTGATTGACCAGAATAATACCGACTATGTCCCCCATCGCAATCCCTCATTGTTCGTAAAATTATTTAGAAACAACCTCTATGCATTTGGACAATGATTTATGGCTCTTTTCCTTTGCTAAAATTTGCTAGCGTTATGTTTTATTTATTATAAATTAAATTTTATGTTGGTATTGTTTCGACGCGTTAATTGAAGGTATGATTTCAATAACAAGAGAGCCAACATTCTTGTGAGTTTTAGCTTAAGGTTGTGGAGGTTAACATGTTTACTCTTGGGCACTTTTTTGTCCAACTTTCAGAGATTTTCTCTTGGATTCCCATTTTTCATTCACTTCGAAATGGTTTGGATAGTATTGTGCCACTAATTATAGTGTATATTCCACTTAAAACGACATGCTTTTGGGCTAGTACACTTGCTCGAAATGTTACAGATATTCTGTTCTAACGTAGTTCTTAGCTAATATTGTAGTTGGATACACTTCGAATTGTTATAAAATATCCATTGGAATGGATTTTACCGTAGTTATGTTCATTGCTCCGTGAGTAGCCGTTTTACCCCCAAATATGTACGATGTAAAGTAATTGTTAATTAATGTGAAATATGTCAGTGCCCACAAGCTAGAAGTTTATATGCAACTAGCCATAGATGATATGTAAAGAACGTACTCTATACGGTGAATTTATAGTACATGCTGACCCCTGCTATCCATTAATTCAGTAATAATGGTATAAACTCATCGTGGATTCATTATGACGCTTAGTACCCTGTCAGATAAAGAATTCTGTTTCTCGCATGTCGTCAACGTTCACACGTTGACAGCATTTAAAGTCCGTCCCATGGCTGAGTCGTTAGTGTGTCTAACTGCCATGCAACAGGTTCGGATTTGTTTCCCAGGCCGGGTCGGAGATTTTCTCCCCAACGGGCCGTAAATTGAAGAGATTTGGAAACTCGGCAGCTGAACTTCTCCAAGTAGGACTCCCGGCCATCAGTGCCATACGATCATTTCATTTCTCAGTATCCATTATTTCATAATCATCTTGCGGTTCACGGCCATAATGGGATCTAGTTCTTTCAGATTTGTATAACCATTATCACATGATAAACGTAGTGATCACATCCAACAATCATTGAAGGAAATGGCTATTAAGACGCTGCCGGTGCCGCCATGACTTGTCTTAGTACTTGCCGTCCTTCTTGGATATGAAAGCTTTATGCAGTTTACATTTTAAAACGTCTATGAGCGCACGAAAAGGTACTTCCGTCTAAACGGAGTAATTTATAGCGTATTCAGTTTTAGAATCTACGTATTGCATGTACCAAACTTGTATGTCGTATGCACCACTGTTCCGTGTGTTACATTCTAATGAACCTTAGACTTAAGAAAAATCCTGTCATTATATCTGACTGGTACGTTTAACCCAATGTAGGTTAATTCTAATGGTATTAATGAACTGTTGCGAAAAACGCATATGTGGATCTATCCTGTAAAAGCGAACGTTATAATTTCAAGTTTTAATTTAATTCTTTTATATATTTGCAATGATGTGATTAAGGTCATCAGGCCCTCTCTTACGCTGGAGAAGAGTTCCACAAATACACTTATTACGTCATAGTTACCTAAGAAATACGAATTTTAAAATGACAGATAGTATTAAAATGATCTGAGTGTCTTCAGTAACAATGTGAGTAAATGGTACTAACTATGAACTAATAAAGCTAATATTGGCAGCAATTGTACTACTGCTGCTGTTGCCACTAATAGTGGCAATAATAATAGTAATAATAATAATGACAATAACAATCATTATTATGATAGTGACTGAAAAGTGTTTACAGGTGTACAAAGGAGATGCATTCTGATACAGCCAGTGTCATTTTTTAATATACATTAAAAATCGGTTACTAATTTTTGACACATGTGTGTTGAACCCCTAAATGCGACATTTATTTGCTAATGTTTACTGACATTATTTTTTGACTTGTGTTGAACTTAATGGGGTAGTTTTTCCACCAAATTGTATATCGACAGGGTTCTGATACGTCCAAGAAGGAATGGTATGTCTTGCTTAACTAACTGGAAGTTATTGTTAGTTGAACCTGTGATTTTACCTTTTTCATTTGAATTTGTAATACTCCGTAACTTCGAACAGTTCTGAAGATGCTCGGATCTGACAAACGATCATGTAAATACAAAGCACAGCAATACACGACTTAATCTCTACCGTCCCTATTCTACCAGCGATGCCTCTATTTCCTAGTACACCATTGTCTTCCAAGCAAGGCGGCATCATGTTACTTAGAGCGCCCTGATTACAGACAGTGGTAGAGACACGCCACGGACGCATCCGTGCTACGGGGATTCCCCGTAGTGGTGCAAGTACTTGTAGAGGTGGCCTTGCAAAGCGTCCGTGCCGACCTCGTACTTGCAGGGCTAAGCCGGCAGGCTCCTCCAGCTAACGGACCGGTCTTAAGAGAGAGCCGGAGCCGGCAGAATCAATCGCCGCGCCGCGCCGCGCAGCGCAGCGCGGGAGACGACAAAGCCCGGGGGATCGCAGGAAGTCACTTATGCAGATGGCGGCCGTCTTCGGACGCATTCGCGTCACGCGCGCCCTCCCAGTAGCCAGCGATCCTCCCCCATCCCTGCCCCTACTGTTCCCTCCCCCCTCCTCCCCTCCCCTCCTTTTTCCTCTGCTCCTGGACGCGACGGCTGCCACCATCCATGCCAGAGACCATAAAACGCACCGGCTTGGAAAGGCGACGGCCTGCCCCGGGAATGAGAAGAAGGCTTATCCCGCGTTCCGCCACTCCCACTGCGTACGACTTACTTTTTCTTTTAACTTCTTTACCGCAATAAACTTAAGTACACACCCTTTTATGACATACATGTAGCACTGCGATATATAAGGGGTGAAAAATTATTTAAACCGACAAACTCTGAGAGACTGCAGGGGACACCAAAACAATTTCCCCTAATGTCGTATTTTCCTGTGAGAAGATTTTGAAACCGGTAGGTGGAGTTTTCTCTGGATGAACATTAAGTAATCCAAAAAATATATATGTTCTCCGTGAGGTTGCTTGTGACATTGAAAACACTTTTTCTAATGTGTTTTCCTGTAAGGTACCATTTTGCGAGGTGTCATATCTTACTTACAGTAGATAAAAAGTAACACAATTTTTAATTCTTTGATACCAAGAGGAACAACATTAACACAACACAGTTACTACAAAATGCCTCATTATCTTGTAGATAAAGGTTACACTGGCGGATCATATTCCGTCTAACACAGTCAAAAACTGCAGGAGTGTCCTTAGTTTCTCCTTCTGCTGCTATTATCCGGGGATCCCCCACAATAAAATCCAGAAGTATCAAATCAGGTGATTGAGTACGTCGTGGTATAACACCCCATCTGCCAGTCCACTTTTCTGGAAATTTTCGGTTTGATAATCGACGCACAAGCTGACTGAAATGTTCCGCCGCCCGGTCATGCCGGAGCCACATGCGCTGTCTTGTAGCGAGTTGCGCGTCATACAACAATTATGTCAATCCTGTGGCTTGTAGATTGTAATAACGCCTGCCATTTAGTAGTCTTGTAAAGAGGATGTATGAAAACTACACGTGCCAGGTTCAACATTAACGTCTGCTCTCAGATCCAATAGCAGTGAAAACAGGAGTTAAGCAAGAGTGATTCTCTCGCCCCTACTGTTTAACACAGAATAGAATGTTGTAACAGTCCAAGCATTTCATAAAGTGAGAGAAATAAAATGAAGCAATGGAACACCTACAGAAGACCAAGATTTTGCAGATGACCATTGTCTTCTGTGCCACAGTCTCAACGACGTGAAAGAGAAATTAGAAATGGTTCAAATGGCTCTGAGCACTATGGGACTTAACATCTGAGGTCATCAGTACCCTAGAACTAGAACTACTTAAACCTAACTAACCTAAGGACGTCACACACATTCATGCCCGAGGCAGAATTCGAACCTGCGACCGTAGCAGTCGCGCGGTTCCAGACTGTAGCGCCTAGACCCGATCGGCCACCAGAGGCCGGCGAGAGAGAGAGAGAGAGAGAAATTAGAAGATCTGAAATCTGCTGCGCAGAAAGTCGGTTGAAAATTAATTCCCAAAAAATCCGAGCAAATGATAACAACACCACGGAACTTAAGCTTGGGAGCCAGATAATCGAAATCATGATTACACCATATGGCAGTGCTACAGAGGACATTAAAAGCCGCGTCAACAAAGCCAAAGGCGCTTTTACAGTTCTCCGCTCTATCTGGGGATCGAAGGGAATAACATTGAAGACCAAACTGCGGCTATTTGAAAGCAACGTAAAAGCTGTGCTTCTATGTGGATGTGGAACGAGGAAAGTGACAAAGGAGCTAATCTATAAGCTGCAGAAATTCAACAACAGACGTCGGAGGAACATCATGGAGCTACAGTGACCAAATGTCATCTCTAACGAAACACTCTGGGTAACAACGAGCCAGAAGCCAACTGAGCTCAAAATAAGAAGCAGGAAGATAACTTAGGACGCACACTTAGGAGACCAAATGAACGTACTGCGAAGGAAGCACTTCGTTGTGTCACGCAGGGACGACGGAGACGTGGCAGGTCCAGAATGACGTGGAGACGGTGAAAGGTGGCTACACTGAGCCACAGCGCCAGAGATTGCGCCAATGAGTATTATTCCGCCGCCTCCACTGGCAGTGCTTGTCGAGATGTGGCAGTTGTCAGTGCTTGTTGAGATGTGGTGGTAGTCAGTCGTTGTTGAGATGTCGTCGTAGTGAGTGCTTGTGCAGATCTTGCTGAGAGGATATTGATAGCTGTGCTATTTGAGGCCATGTTGTATGCAATTGTTTGATGGGCTAGACAGCAGATGTTGTTCGAATGGAGATATTGTAATGATCAGAGTGCTTTTCGTCAATATATATGAAGGCAAAAAAAATTCCTTTTTTTTCATTATTTCAATGTCTTAAATTAATGCCTCGTCACAGGTTCAGTCAACAAAGCATCTGGCTCGTGTTCTTGTATTAGAGTGTAATTCTGGTTTCCTTGCGCAATTATAGTATTTCTATTTTTTTTTATTACTTCAGTATAAGCGGTATTTAAATTATCTTGTCTTATTGAAGAAGAACCGTGCCAGATGTGTACGTTGAATCACACTTCCACACACAGAACAGTTACACTTGTGCTTTGGTTTCGTACGTTTTATAGTTTCTGGGGACTTAATTAATTAATTGTATTAACGGAAATTTCATTTCATTCTTTGTTGTTGTTCTATGCAGTCAGATTGAGTACAAATACGAGTCAGGGCCAACCGTTTACGAGACTTCGTAATCGGACAAACATCGACCAAAATTAAAATTATTTGCATATTTATATAATTAAGCCCCCACGCACGTGGCGACCGCTGCTTCGGATCGTCCCTTGGAATTCTTCTGATTGTAAAAATAGTAGACAGTAGTATTGTTGTAGTAATTTGTAGTTTAGTAACTGTAGTCTATATTGCATGTGTAGATTTGGTAATTGTCATTCTTCTAATGGTATTTTTTTGCAGAATTTAATTTTTGTTGTCTTGTATACGGGTTTGACAATTTTGTGCAATTATGAAGATTTCAATTGTTCGTTAATCGTGTTTGAGGGAAGCATTTCGTCTGAATGATATTGTTGGAGATAAAGTGTCATTGTGTGTAATTTTCGTATAGTGACGAGTTTTGTATGTTTTGTAAATGATTACGCGATCGATGAAAAAGGTAAAAATGATGGATAGTGAGAATGACGAAATTGTTAACATGGCGAACTCGCCAACACTTGAGAACAGTATGATGAATAATGAAGTTGAAAACAATTTAATACGTCGGGAAAATAGTCCGGAAACAATTCAAAATTTTTCACAATCAAAAAATTTTCAGAATACGAGATTAATGACAGAAGATTCTGGAATAGTATCGAACACAGATAGCTTTACAGTTATGACGAAGGAAACTGGTTTTGCGGGAAATGTTAGGGGCGAAAAGAATTTTGAACCAGTTAATATGGAGCAGTTGATGGGTGTAATATTGAATTTAGGATCTGAATTAAAAACACGGTTAGACTCACAAATAGAAACAATGGAAACACGATTAGACTCACTGGGATCACAGTTAGGATCTGAATTAAAAACAGAGATGGGAACAATGGAAACACGGTTAGACTCACTGGGATCACAGTTAGGATCTGAATTAAAAACAGAGATAGGAACAATTAAAACTGAGATAGGAACAATTAAAACTGAGATGGGAACAATGGAAACACGGTTAGGCTCACGAATAGGGACATGTTTCAAAAATATGAAAGATGAATTAAAGAAAGAAATCAGAGAAGAAGTACAACCGATTTTGAATGCTCACAATAATAGATTAATTTCGATAGAAATTAGACAAAAGGAACAGGATGGAGAACAGGAAGAAAGAGATCGCGTGATAGTACAAAAATTTTCAGAGTTAAATTTACAACGTGCACACGATGAGGAGGAAATATTTGAGAGAATCGAAGAATCCGTACCAAATGACAGAATAAATAATCTAACACAACTATATGAACAGTTAACTACTAAATGTGTCAATACTGAAACCCGAGTAGCGACACTTACAGAAGACGTAAATAAACAGAAAGAACAAATAGGTGATTTATCGGAAAGAGTTGAGGAGATTTCAGATAAATTGACAAGTCTTAGATTAAATGGGGACAGAGATTCGGATGATACAGCTCCATTACGATTTGCAGAAACCGAAGAGTACCAGAACATAAATAAGCATGTTGAAAATCAGGGAAAATTTAATGAACGCGTTAAAAGGGAATTTGAGGCATTACAAAAGCAAGTCAAACAAATTGAAGGCGAAATCGTAGGAAAAGACAGCAAAAGAAATTTAGAATCACAGATAGCAGAGGGGTTTGAAGAAAGTAATTTGTTTCATTTACGGGATGCAACAAGACAGCGCCAGGCACGCGAACTTGATAATAATCGACATTGGGACTGGGACAGACGCGGTAGGTCTTTGTCGCCACGAGGCGAAAACTTTGACTATAAACACTTTTTGACTGTTCGGAAATTTAAGATCTTTCGCAATTCTAAGAATGACATACATCCATGTTCATGGTTAGATCAATTTATGTACGCACTTCCACCAAATTGGCCACTTAGTCACAAACTGGAATTTATGTGTGGATATTTAGAAAACGAACCGGCGACGCGGATGCGCGCACTCATTAGAGATTGTAATAATCTAAATGATTTTTATCATGCATTTCTATCGGCATATTGGTCGGAAAACACGCAAGACAGAGTCAAACATAGTCTTATTACGCAGCGTAATTTTAAACAGTCTGAGTTCCGCACGCCGGCAGAATACTTTGAAGACATGATTCGAAAGAATCAGTTCCTGTCCAACCCTTATAGCCCGACTGAATTAATTCGCATTTGTTTAACTAAGCTGCCACAATCCATAAGACAATTTGCTTTAGCCGGAAGATGTAAAGACGACATTGAGACTTTTAAGACTTTGCTACAAGAACTCGAGTATGACAACGACGACGGGACTTTCTGTAATTTTTTCAGTAACGGTAATCACAATAGATTTTCAGAGAGAAGGGATAATGATCGGAGCGGACGTTATATGGGTAACTTTGAAAATGACAGACGTAACAGACAGGACAATAGATACCAGCCTTATGACAATAACCGACGGTCTAACAGAAATTACATAGACAATTATAATAACGGAAAATCCTACCGGAATGATCAATCATACGGAAACAGTAATCGGTATCATCAAGACAGAAATTATTCATACAATAGTAGAAATTCTTACTACAGAAATAACCAGGGTAGTTGATCTAACAGTAATTTCAGAAGTGACAGTCGAAATTACACAAGAAGCAGTCATGCAGATAGACAGGAAAATAGAAACTTTAATAACAGACACAACCAAGAAATTGCATCTAACAGACAGGAGGGACCTAATTGGCGTCCTCCACGTGACAGAACTTCAGAGAGACAAGTGCAAATCGTAGAAATTGATCCGCGAAATGACGCGAATAATCACACACGTGACGCGAGCAATCGACAATGACTTGTAGCTTCGGCTTCTGGCAGCAATATAGACGGCTCAGAAAGTAATGACACTACGACTTTACACTACGTACGCCTGGAAGACATGAGAGACATTTTGCTACACGAAAAGGAAAATAATGTAGATGCATTTTTATATCCTGTTATTGAAGTATGTGTGGGTAAGAATAAGTTCACTGCAGTTTTAGATTCTGGGAGCCCATTGAATGTCATTAGTGAATCAGTTTTTCGTATATGTGTAAGAACTATTGCTTGTCCTGTGTTACCTGTTTCTAAAACTACAATTCGAGGCGCTATTTCTGGAAAAAGTGTGGAAGTTAAACAACAGACCAACCTAAATTTCATTTGCCAAGGATACGAATTTTCTGCTAATTTTATTATTATTCCATTACTCAATACACATGTTATATTAGGTATGGAGTTTCTTAACACACATATGGCAATTTTGAACTTTAAAGAACGAAGTGTGAATTTGACTGTTGCCGGAATGCCGAAATGTTTGAAATTTTTCGAGTGTTTAGCAAAATCTGAATCAGATACAATATGTTTAAGGTTTCTTACTTCTGATGTTTTCGTTGAGCATTATGACGACAATGTGTTCATTCATGACTACGACAATAGATACAAAGACGCGATGGATGATATAATTAATAGCGAAGAATTAATTAATGAAAAGGTTAAGAAAGCTGAAGTGCCAGATGAAGTTGCAAGAGAAGAACTGCACCAAATTTTGACTTCACATGCTACAGTATTTAGTCATCACACAGGAACTATACAAGGCTTACAATATTTGTTTAAAGTAAAAGAACACACACAATTTCGAGGGAAAACGTACGCTATTCCTTTGGCTTACAGAGACAAGGTTAAGAGTGAACTTCAATACATGTTAGATCAAGGCATTATTGAACCAGCAGTCAGTCCTTATACCAGCCCATTACATGTCGTTCTTAAAAAGGATGGGTCAATTCATTTGGTTCTGGATTCCAGACAGATAAATAATATCATCATTCCTGAAACTGACCGTCCACAAAATTTAGATGAACTTCTTCAACAATTTTATGGAATTAAAGTTTTATCCACGATTGATATGCGCGCAAGTTTTTGGCAAATAGAACTCCACCCTGATTGTAGAAAATAAACTGCCTTTTTAGCCTTTGGTAACTGTTACCAGTTTCGGAAATTACCGTTTGGACTTACTGTATCTTCAGCGGCATTCATTCGTAGTTTAAACGAAATTTTACCTGTTTATCTTCGTGACAATATTACTTCATGTGTTGACGATATTCTTATTGCTAAACGTTCTTAGAGTGAGCACAACAAAATTTTGGATTCACTATTACGTATTTTTGCAAGAGTTGGCATTACAGTGAACTTGGAAATATCTGAATTTGGTCGTTCTCAGGTGAAATTTCTTGGTCATATTATTTCTACAGAAGGTATTCTTCCTGATCCAGAGAAATTAGACGCTATTCGTAATTATGCTGTTCCTACCACAAAACGTGATGTTCGTAGTTTCCTTGGTGTCTGTAATTTTCTTAGACGCTTTGTTAGATTGGACAATTTGGCCACACCTCGTTTATGTGAACTATATGGAAAGAATTCTAATTGGTGTTGGGATGAGGAAGCTCAGTCAGAATTTGAAAAATTTAGTGATGCTTTAGTTGCTGCTCCACTTCTTTCACGTCCGGATTTATCTAAAGACTTTTGTTTGGCGACGGACTCATCACACAAAGGCCTAGGTGCACATTTATTTCAAGAGATAGAAGAAAACGGCGTTGTAGTACAGAAAACTATTGCATTTGGAAGTCGTGTTCTCTCTAAATCAGAAAAGAATTATTCGATTACGGAACTTGAGGCTTTGGCTGTTGTATGGGCTTTCACAAAATTTCGCGTATTTTTGTTTGGCAGACATACTAAGGTTTACACCGATCATCGAGCTCTGGAATTTCTTATGTCAACAAAATTAACCCATGGAAGATTGTCAAGATGGGCGTTGTATCTACAGGCATTTGACTTTAGTATTGTTTACATACAGGGTTCTTCATATATTGTTGCTGATGCTTTATCACGTGCACCTATGGGTTTGAAACAAAGTGCTGAAGAGGACTGCAAAGAAAACAATTATTGTTTGATGTATATTCAAGGTGTTGCGTTTGAGAATTTTCTTTCGTCTTCGCTCCAGGACATCGCTAAGGAACAAAATAAGGATCCAATCTGGAAGGACATTAAGGAGAAGTGGAGGAGAAAGGAAAGCGTAGCGATTAGACAGTATTATTTAGTTCGCAATGATATTCTTTTTAAACGAAAATCGGTCGACAACTCTGTTTGGTTAGTTTGTATTCCTGATGAGTGGGTTAATAAATTGATTTGGTACACACATTTCAGTTATGCACACTTTGGTCCCAGAAAATGCTTTCATAAATTACGAGAAAATTGCTACTTCAGTAATGTGGAAAAACGTATTCGATCTGTTCTTGCCAAATGCAAATTATGTCAAAAAGCTAAGCCGCCAACTATTTCTCACAGGGCACCGTTGTTTCCTATCATTCCAGCGAAATTAAAGGACATGGCTGCAGTCGATTTGTTCGGTCCAGTGGTTCGTTCTACTAATGGTTTTGCGTATATTTTGGTAGCAGTGGAATTGACATCAAAATACGTGTGTTTTACACCTTTACGCAAAGCAACAGCTCGTTCAGTATCTAACGCTTTCATCAAACATTTTCTTAAAGAAGTGGGTCATGTTGATAAGGTTGTATCAGATAATGGATCACAGTTTCGCTCTAAAATTTGGCTTCGTACTCTACGGCGTCGTAAGATTAAACCTCATTTCACTTTTTCGCCATCAATCTAACGCTTCAGAGAGATGGCTGAAGGAAATCAATAAATTGTGTCGACTTTATTGTCATCAGAATCACAGAACGTCGGATCAGTATCTTCATATTTTTCATATCATTCTGAATGAACTCCCTAATGACTCAACTTCTTTACCGCCTCTATTGATATTAAAAAATAAAGCACCGACAAATCGCATTTCTGAAATAGTTCCTTTTCCACCTACACGGAAACTGCGGCATTCTGAAGTTGTCAAACTGGCTCTACAAAATATTGCATCTGCGGCTGCTAGAAGAGAGAAATCAGCTAAACGTCCGGGTCGTTTAAAAACTTTGTCAGTTGGCCAAAACGTGTTAATTAAGTCTCATCGTTTCTCTCACAAAGGAAAGGGCTTGTGTCGCAAATTTTTTCTGCTTTATAACGGTCCATATAGAGTTCGCAAAATTATTCATGATCACACTGTTGAAGTAGAAACTCTTAAATCTCGACGCTCTAAGGGAGTACATCATATATCGGACGTTAAAATTTTTGTGGAATGACATACTTTGAGAAACAAACAGTTATACGTAAACATGCAGAGAATATAAGGATACCGCGCCGTGTTCTGGCGGCGGCGCATACTCAAAGCAACAGTCAAGTCTGCGCGCCGCACAAGGCAGTCGTTGACCGCAAAAAATTACTTCCTACGTCACGCATACCTACAGCTGATCGAGCGCTCGGTGCGAATGCACTGACAGCCGTAAACAAATACACAGTCTAATTTCTCCGATTAAATTCAGTATAAAGCTATAGTGACTTGATAAATTATGTTATTAACGTTCAGTATTTTTCAGGACACGGTTGTATAAAATATTTAAGAACTTAAGGTAAATTCTGTGTGTGTCCGACGTTAAGAGGACTTGCTATCGAGAAAATTTCAGGAAGAATGTAATTTCGAAGAAGAAACTAATAAACAAAAAAGGTAACTATTAATTGAGTTTATTTTTCAGGTAACAGATTTCCACTTACGTACGTACTTTCGACGTAATTTGCTGCTCGCGATTACGTGATTTATACTTTGTGCTGAATTTCATGTTCTATGAATTTACTTGTGAAGCGACGTGCTTGCGTACATTAACTGATTTTGACAATGATTGATTAATGAACAGGGTTGTTACTTGTGTATACTATGCATCGCTTGGCTGCACTGCTTTTTCACTGATGTCATATTTTTTTATTATGTGCCTGCTGTGCTTATTTATTTAAATTATAATTGTCACCTGATTAATTGTGCTGATGTGGTTATGTATGTAGGTTACACTTTGTGATTTATCTGCTTGCGTCTTCATGTTTAGTTATTAAGATTTCATATGAACATTTATTTACTTACGCTGATATGATGCTAATGACCTGATTATTATGTAAGATACATATATTTGCTGCTTTGCGGATGGATTGCATATTTACACATTTCTGTTTTGTTGTCATAACTACTCTTTAATTTGGTTTATAGAAATGCTGATAAACTGTGTACGAACATGGAGTTTAAGTCACACTATTGTATTATTTATAGATTGTTTGCTTGGCAGAGCCTCGTTGTAGGAATTGTGCTGCATCCACTTGTTGACATTCAGTTTTCTACTGGTATATTTACTCGCTATTGCATGTTTTGCTTACGCTCAGTGCCTTATATTTTTAAGATAAGAAAATGAACTGCTATAATTCTACGAACGACATTGGTACAATATACTTCATTGAAGTCAGATGAGCTGGAGGTTTTATGGAAGCTGTATAAATTTACGCTAATAGAAAGGAAGCTAACGGCATGACATACCAGCACTAGGTTTAGACCATTGACAGTTATTACACTGCATTCTTCGTGAGCAATTGAAACAGCAAGTGACACTTGACACAAGAAATACTCCAGATGTTTGCTTCTGTATTGCCATGATTCTTGAAGTGGTGTACACACTGTGGAATATCACGATTATTCACACTTCGTAATCGTACTTACTTACCGAAAGTTCTTCGAACTAAAGGATGTAAGAGGTCATGTATGCATTTCTTTTGTTTAATGATGGATAAGGTAGCCAAAATGTATCTTATAATTCATAATGAGTAGAAGATTCGGGTCAGGTGGATTACACAGAGGTTGTGTGTGGACATTGTGTCTTCGGATTGTATGGGATGATGAAGTGAAGTTTGCACTAGGATTTTATCTGTACTTGTTCGAAGAGACTGACTAGAGGAAAGAGTTGTTATGGAAGTGAAATGATATTGGTGCTAAGGTTTATATGTATCGACGTATTGAAGAGGTATTATTGAGGTATTGAGATTGGGTGAAGTTGATGATTATTGGAGTTTTGGTGGACACGAGGTAAGGTAAATGATATTGATGATGAGGTTAATATGTATCGACGTAAGAGGTATTATTGAAGTATTAAGTTTATGTGATGCTGATGATTATTGGAGTTTTGGTGGATAAGAGGTAAAGTAAATGAGGAGCATTTTTTTTTGTTGGTTTATATGGAACAAGGAGGATGAAGATGGCAGACTAGAACACTCAAGTGGAAGGAAAATTGTATAAACACACACTTTGTTAAATCACTAAGCAGTATATACTTTTTTTTGGAGGGAGGAAGTATTTGCATATCTTGGCACACTGACAGTTGTTCAGCAACCGTACATTTGATTTGGTTTGGCAAACATTGGTCTTGACATGATAACTGTGATGTTGACTAACTATTATTGACTGTTATACATTGCTGCCACTACTACTTGATACACAAGTTGAACATAAAATTTTGACAGAATTGCATTTACACAGTTAATACTATTCAACTACACAGTAGCACTTTGTGGATGAAAGATGAGTCAGTGTGTTTTGTGAGTTTTCCTTTCCTAATCCCAGATAATTGGTAACTACCTATCTCCTAAATATTATCTTATTTGTTGGTAGTGACTTGCACTGACACCCATAAATATTATAGGTTTACTGATATTTGTGTATTTGTAATAGTTAATATGACAATTATCTGATATCATTTGTGTGTTTATTATGATTTGTATGTTTAGTGTAAGAGCATTGATAATAATTTTGTAAAAGCAATTGTGTGTGCATTCAATCTGTTGTTCATACCTGCACTTGTTCAACATTGATGTGTGCCACTTAGAAATGTTTAATTTCTGCTGATAAACTCTGATGAACAGTGTGATTAGTGATAGTAAATATTATGGACTGCTGTCTGCACCTGTGCCACTGAATGGAACTGCTTCTATTGAAATGATGTCACTTGTTGCTGTCTGCACCTGTTCAACATTACTGGGTGCCACAGATGGAACTGCTTCTACTGAAGATGTCACTTGTTGGTATCTGCACCTGCTCATCATTGCTGGGTGGCACTAATGGAACTGCTTCTACTGAAATGATGTCACTTGTTGGTGTGTGCACCTGTTCAACATTGCTGGGTGCCACTGATGGAACTGCTGCTACTGACATAATGTCACCTGTTGGTGTCTGCACCTGTTCAACATTGCTGGGTGCCACTGATGGAACTGCTTCTACTGAAATACTGTCACTTGTTGGTGTCTGGACCTGTTCAACATTGCTGGGAGCCACTGTTGCAGCTGTTTAATTACTGCTGATGAAATATTATGGGACTGCTATTTGCACCTGTTGACCATTGCTGGGTGCTACTGCTGGAACTGTCAACTACTTGTTTATTGAATCATTGAAAGCATTTTATGTGAATATTTGTATGAACTGATTTTTTGTGTATTACTGTTTGTGAAAAGTTATGAGACTCTTACCTGCACATATTCGTCATTGCTGACACTATTGATTGATTTGTTTAACCACATGATACTTGTGTAAACTATTATGTAAAGTCACATGTATGGAAGAATTTGCATTCCTTACTGTATTTTACATATTAGGTTATTGAAAGGTCAGTGCAAAGCCAAAATTTATTTAGTTACATGATATTTGCGTATTAATATTCTCTTTTATTTTTGTCTGTATTTTTTGGACGAATTTGGTGGTATTTTCACCACCAATGCTGGCAAAAATACCATCAAATTCCGGCCCGTGGAGGAGGGGCATATGAAAGGTGGCTACACTGAGCCACAGCGCCAGGGATTGCGCCAATGGGTATTATTCCGCCGCCTCCACTGGCAGTGCTTGTCGAGATGTGGCAGTTGTCAGTGCTTGTTGAGATGTGGTGGTAGTCAGTCGTTGTTGAGATGTCGTCGTAGTGAGTGCTTGTGCAGATCTTGCTGAGAGGATATTGATAGCTGTGCTATTTGAGGCCATGTTGTATGCAATTGTTTGATGGGCTAGACAGCAGATGTTGTTCGAATGGAGATATTGTAATGATCAGAGTGCTTCTCGTCAATATATATGAAGGTAAAAAAAATTCCTTTTTTTTCATTATTTCAATGTCTTAAATTAATGCCTCGTCACAGGTTCAGTCAACAAAGTATCTGGCTCGTGTTCTCGTATTAGAGTGTAATTCTGGTTTCCTTGCGCAATTATAGTATTTCTATTTTTTTTTATTACTTCAGTATAAGTGGTATTTAAAATATCTTGTCTTATTGAAGAAGAACCGTGCCAGATGTGTACGTTGAATCACACTTCCACACACAGAACAGTTACACTTGTGCTTTGGTTTCGTACGTTTTATAGTTTCTAGGGACTTAATTAATTAATTGCATTAACGGAAATTTCATTTCATTCTTTGTTGTTGTTCTATGCAGTCAGATTGCGTACAAATACTAGTCAGGGCCAACCGTTTACGAGACTTCGTAATCGGACAGACAACTACTAAAAATTTAAAAGTATTTGCATTTCATATTTATATAATTAAGCCCCCACGCAACGGTCAGCTGAAGCAGAAGGTCAACAGCAAGGAATAGGATAAGAAGAAGTGAAAATACTAGCAGAAGACAGAACAAGATGGCGACCCTTTGTTGCAGCCCTATGCTCACATAAGGAGTTAAAGGAATTAAAAGCAAATAATAAAAATTTAATGGTCTAGGTAGGAATCAGCGTCTAATTAAACAGTCACCTACAACGTCTGTCCACACATTCACACCCAACCGAAATTATTCAGCACGGGTAAATGTGCCATGAAGATTAAACTCACTAAACATGCCATTAGTGGAAGGTGAAGACCTCATCAAGCCCAAGCTTTGCTTCAGCTACAAACATCGCAAAGGATGGAAATGTCGGATGTATCTGACGCTGCTCCAGGTACCACTGTGAAAGCTGCGCTCAGAGTGAATAATTATCTGGTTACAGGCTGCGAACACGCTCTAAGTGAGGCGGATGTAACAACTTCTCTTGAAGGACATTTCTTACGTTCGTCTGATTTGTTCCCATGTTCACCCAGTTACACGAGTGCTGATGAAAGGATCATGAAATGTCTCCGTTAGACTCGTTTCATACTACTTAATTTGTATTTCGCGCTGTCACGCTCAGTTACTTGTAATTTGGTTTTGGACTTTATGTTTGTTCCCACTGAATTGTACACAGATACATTAAAGTATCAATTTTTGCAGTAGTAATCTAATTATATGTACATTACGTCCATTTTGTGTTCCCAGATTTCCTTTCTATCTTTATCATCTCTATGAATGAGTGAGTGATTGTATAGGTTGAATTTGTCTTATACATGGTAGCAGTACAGCATATGGCTGTCTGTTGTGGCAGCAACAGTGTAGCTTTCTCAGTCAAGGCTGAGAGATTTGTACTCTTTCGGTAGTCATTCGATGGTAATGAAGTTGGTGGCGGAAACGACCCCTCTGGTCTCTTCCGGCTACCTTGCGAAAGTTCGTTGCAGGAAGAGCGTGCTCTCGACACTGCGTACTGGACCTTTGGCGAGTGGAGAGGGTACTCTTCGGAGCGACTTGGCGCAGGTGGGTGTTTAAATGTGCGATGGAATTTATCTCTGTATCTATTCCAACTGACGTACACGTTTGATCTGATAATTCATTTTCAAGTTCGGTAATGCTATTCTTACGTTTTTCAGAGTATACTTTTCTGTATACAGGGTGGTCCATTGATCGTGACCAGGCCAAATATCTCACGAAACTTGTCTGGTTGGAGGGGAAAACCTGATGGCGCTATGGTTGGCCCTCTAGATGGCGCTGCCATAGGTCAGACGGATATCAACTGCGTTTTTCTAAATAGGAACCCCCATTTTTTATTACATATCCGTGTTGTACGTAAAGAAATATGAATGTTTTAGTTGGATCACTTTTCTCGCTTTGTGATAGACGGCGCTGTAATAGTCACAAACATGTAAGTACGTGGTATCACGTAACATTCCGCCAGTGCGGACGCTATTTGCTTCGTGATACATTACCCGTGTTAAAATGGACCGTTTACCAATTGCTGTAAATGTTGATATCGTGTTGATGTATGGCTATTGTGATCAAAATGCCCAACGGGCGTGTGCTATGTATGCAGCTCGGTATCCTGGACGACATCATCTAAGTGTCCGGACCGTTCGCCGGATAGTTATGTTATTTAAGGAAACAGGAAGTGTTCAGCCACATGTGAAACGTCAACTACGACCTGCAATAAAATATGATGACCAAGTAGGCGTTTTAGCTGCTGTCGCGGCTAATCTGCACATCAATAGCAGACAAACTGCGCGAGAATCGGTAATCTCAAACACGTCGGTGTTGAGAATGCTACATCAACATCGATTGCACCCGTACCATATTTCTATGCACTAGGAATTGCATGGCAACTACTTTGAACGTCGTGTACAGTTCTGCCACTGGGCACAGGAGAAATTAGGGGACGATGACAGATTTTTTGCACGCGTTCTATTTAGGGATGAAGCGCCATTCACCAATAGCAGTAACGTAAACCGGCGTAATATGCACTATTGTGCAACGGAAAATCCACGATGACTGCGACAAGTGGAACATCAGCGACCTTGGCGGGTTAATGTATGGTGCGGCATTATGGGAGGAAGGATAATTGGCCGCGATTTTATCGATGGCAATCTAAATGGTGCAATGTATGCTGATTTCCTACGTAATTTTCTACCGATGTTACTACAAGATGTTTCATTGCATGACAGATTGGCGATGTACTTCCAACATGATGGATGTCCGGCACATAGCTCGCATGCGGTTGAAGCGGTATTCAATAGCATATTTCATGACAGGTGGATTAGTCGTCGAAGCATCATACCATGGCCCGCACGTTCACCGGATCTGACGTCCCCGGATTTTTTTCTGTGGGGAAACTTGAAAGATATTTGCTATCGTGATCCACCGACAACGCCTAACAACATGCGTCAGCGCATTGTCAATGCATGTGCAAACGTTACGGAAGGCGAACTACTCGCTGTTGAGTGGAATGTCGTTACACGTATTGCCAAATGCATTAAGGTTGACGGACATCATTTTGAGCATTTATTGCATTAATGTGGTATTTATAGGTAATCATGCTGAAACAGCTTGCGTTCTCAGAAATGATAAGTTCACAAAGGCAAATGTATCACATAGGAACAACCGAAATAAAATGTTCAAACGTACCTACGGTCTGTATTTTCATTTAAAAAAACCTACTTGTACCAAATGTTGGTCTAAAATTGTGAGCCATATGTTGGTGATTACTACAGCGCCATCTATCACAAAGCGAAAAAAGTAGTCCAACTAAAACATTCATATTTCTTTACTTACTACACGAATATGTAATAAGAAATGGGGGTTCCTATTTAAAAAAACGCAGTTGATATCCGTTCGACCTATGGCAGCGCCATCTAGCGGGCCAACCATAGCGCCATCTGGTTTCCCCCTTCAAGCTAGACAAGTTTCGTCTTTGTAGTTTTTTCGTTTGACGCTTATTTCGTGAGATGTTTGGCCTTGTCACGATCAGTGGATCATCCTGTATAGTAAGTTTTCCCGGTCTTCGCTTTGTGTAAGCAGAAAACATGGTTTAGGATGTTCGCTACTCGAGCACAGGGTTAAAATTCAATTGTCTGACTGGAATGTGTGTGTGAACTTTTCTCGTGTGTATTTGTTTTATTTCTTCTATTTTTCATTTCATTTCAATCTTGAGATTGTGTAGCTTTTTTCAAACCATTTGGTGGTGATTTCTCTGTGTGTAATTTTGGTGCCTTCTTCAATAAGTTTAATCTTAATTCCGCTTGATATTTTATAGCTACTTGTGTCTATACGGATTTCATCTGTGTTCTCGAAGTTTTTACGATTCTTTGTAATTTTGCTTTGTTCGCGAATATTCACGGCCTTTGCGGGTGTTTCACGCCAGCGTAGCTTAGTCTGATGTGCAAAGTGATATAGATAAATTTCTTTGTCGGAAAGTGTTCCATAGTATGCTTATTTACAATAATTGAATCGCAACGACAGGGATGAACACCTGAGCGTTTCACTTATTGTGATGGGCAAAATTCTTTTTATCTCTATTCTTCCATGTGCGAATAGTTTAAGATTTCCTTTTCATATATCACTGCAATGTACCTTAGCACTTAATATTATAATAATGTAAGTGAGTTAATTAATTAAATAACAGACAACGACAGATCGTAGTTTAGAATTACTTCGTGAATTTTAATATGATGTTTTATTGTAATAAGCTATGTTAAACTCTGATGGCTGCTTCTCAGACAAATCCATCCCCTTTCGTAAGATTATTTTTAATACATTCCACCTGGCGTTTCTGAAGCGCAAAAGGCAAGCCGTATATTTATAGACTTCTGTCTGAAAATCTTGTTATTTTTGTTGAGGCTTAAGCTCCTGCTTGCTCTGAATCAATTGATTTGTCTGTACTTTAATTGTTTTCGTGTGCTCATTTCATATATGTACTTGGATCTTGCTGTTAATATTAACATGTTAGAGATGCTTATCAACACTGTGACTGATTCAGTTATTACATTACATTTTCCCAGTCTGAATTAAATAGAGTAGTGACACAGAAAAATTTTGTGACACACGAAATTTACAGTAGACTGCGGAGTTCCATATTGGTTAACTCCCACCAATTTCTGTTTGCAAGTCACTCCCCATAATATCATTCAGCCGTTAATAACCATTTAATCTTGCTCATCATGCTGCAGGACAGCTTCCTCAAATTTCAGAGTTCGTACTGTGCGACTTATTCACCATCCAGGGGATTTGATTATTGACCCCAGTCTCATGCAGACGTTGATAGACAGCAGTAAATATCGATTTATAAATGTTACGGAGATTGGGATATTGTTCTTGATAAACCCACCGTGATGTTCATTTATTGCGGTTCTCCATGTAGTAACACAAATCGCATCACACACTCCATGTGTATCGCTCCACTGGTAAACAAGCTCTGTGCTCGGTCAAGGCGATCTACTAAAAGTGAATATGAAACACCTATTACAACAGAAGAGCGAAGAATGCTCTCTAGCGGTAAATCAGTCATTATAACTGAAGAACGAACATGCCCTTTATCAGATCAAATAATCCTCACAGGAGCTTAAGATATTAGACAAAAATATCTGTTTAGGTACCCGTGCAACCTCCGAGAGTTGCTCCATCTAAACAGTTTTTCTCTGTGTATGTCTGGTGTCCATCCTAAGAGTCGTCAAGCGCTTTTTCCCTGGTGTTTCGGCAGATATTTTCAATATTGCTTTTGCAACGTATAACTGGAATCAGGATAAACAAAAATGATGCCAATCACGGCCGAGTCTTCTATGCAACGCCCAGTGTTGACGTAAAGCACCGTTTTCTTTCCTATTACAAACAAAAAGACTTTTAAAACAGAACTTTCGGTGGCTGAAGATTCGTCCTTATATAGCCACGGTACTGTCTGTGACGTCACTGGTGCTCAGTCGATCGGCGTGTAATGCAATGTTTCTGCCTAGCGTCTGCCACGCCCGCCTTAGCCGGCTTCCACTGTGTGCTCAGCTGCAAGCCGCGGTGTTATTACATGCTTTGATCTCTACAGCTTCTTTAGATATGATATCGCGGGAACTGTTGGTCTCCGTGACGATAGAGGAGTCAACGAATGCACTTTTATGTCTTTTTCTAAGGCATACTCAGCTACTACCAATTTGTATAGACAGTGTACGCACATATACGTCTCATTTCTCTCCTGTAGCCGGCAAATCTTGCTGTCAGTAAATCATAGCACGTCAAACACGTGTACTATTTACTCTCCTCCCCGGCGGTATTTATTTATTTTTAATATTCAAATGTGTGTGAAATCTTATGTGACTTAACTGCGAAGGTCATCAGTCCCTAAGCTTACACACTACTTAACCTAAAGTATCCTAAGGACAAACACACACACCCATGCCCGAGGGAGGACTCGAACTTCCGCCGGGACCAGCCGCACAGTCTATGACTGCAGCGCGCGGCGGTATTCTCACTGTGGATTTCCCACGAAATCTCCTGCGATATTTGTCTGTTATTGGAACCATTCTAACAGGAGAATGATAGTATTACGGGACTCCACCAGCTACAACCCATTAATCGGCTGTGCTAACAGGGTGGATCAAATCAAACAGTAACCAAGCAGAAGGTGATTTTATCATCGTGGAACACCATCTACACCTACGTGCACATATCAAACAAATGTTAATATTTATCCAACGCTCGCTAGGAAAATTTCAATTTACACCCATACAAAATGCATAAATCGTTTGGAAGCTCTATTGTTTTAAGTAAGCATTTGCTAATACACAGTAAAGTAATTCTCACAATTAAAATATAGCTTGCACTAGCCTTACGTTCAATGTATTCTGAGCCTTTTGTCACATCCTACAACTTGCAACGTGAACTCCGGAAAAATGTATAATTTACTTTTCAGTAGGTTTGTACAAAAAATTATGACCTTGATCATAATCTGCTCAGTTTTATGCCAAGTATCTCCTTTTCACGCCACATTGCAATTTGCTCTCTTTAACCTTTTCAGTTAGCTCTTTATCAATTAAACAATTCACTTCCATAGAAAAATGGGACTCCCCATGCGCAGATTCGGATGTTACCAACTACTCCAGATCAATATTTATGCCTGTAAGTAAACATGCTACAGAAAGCTGGCTTCACTTGCCCATTTTTACTACTGTGCTTGGTTCAAATGGCTCTGAGCACTATGGGAGTTAACTTCTGAGGTCATCAGTCCCCTAGAACTTAGAACTACTTAAACCTAACTAACCTAAGGACATCACACACACCCATGCCCGAGGCAGGATTCGAACCTGCGACCGTAGCGGTAGCGCGGTTCCAGACTGTAGCGCCTAGAACCGCTCGCCCAACTACTGTGCTTCATTTGCTCCGACCATCTGGTACGAAATTCCATCCTTCACTCCTAAAAAGCAAATTTTCAATTTTACAACAGTTATTACGTATTTTGATGTTCCGCAGCTTGACTATATAATTGGCACTATTCTTCAAAACTTTTGTTTTTGCTTTCTTTTCATACCTTAGCTGGACATGTAACCTGGATATTTCAGTGTTTGGAATTGTTTCAAAGACAGGTTACTTATTTTCCAAATTAAAAGCTGCAGATGATGCCAACAACGCTTATACGAGGATATTTAATTTTTTCGTCCATTTTGTTCCATGCCTTTAAGTCTGCTTCTCACGCTACCTACTTTAACATTGTTGATTGGTTACGTACTGGACAAATGTACGGTCTATTTAGTTTCAATATACCGTGTACCTATTTTGGAGAGATATCCGTGAAAGATACACATTGTGCTTAGAACTGCTGGCGAAATAACATTCTCCACAGGTCCGTTTAACACAGAAAAATATATTCTTCTGTATTATAAATATTCAGCTATTTGTTTCAAGTACAAGGTAAAACAGGTACCCAAAGCGCTGAAGTTAGCTGTATCATACAAATCTAAAGTTTCTACATTGATATGAGAATTCTGTTACAGATTTTGTAGACTGGAAGTATATGTTAGACGAAGAGTTCACTCCAATTATTTTAATTTCCTATTTGTATCGAGTCAGCTATGCAGAAGATAATAGCACTGGTTATGAAAGAAAATGATCAACATTTAGTTATCTGTCCAACATATCCTTTGAATCTGCGGAATGTTTAAATACTAGTGTGCACAGCACCATAACGTAAAATATTCATCCTCAAAACTATTTTACTCTTTGTTTAAAAATATCGTATTTGTCTCATTTTAGGTGTAGCAAGGCATGACATAAAACCAGTTCCTCGTTGATTCCTTTGTCGAAACCCAGAAACTCTTTATGGTTTCTACTTCTTAATCCAATTTGTCAAATTGTTGTCTGTGCCAGTACGGAATCATATATCGGTATTCATGTGATAGCATGCATATCTAATATGTGCTCCCAGCTGTTCTGTTGGTTACAAAAAGGTACGGTTAAGTATTTCGGATAGACCTTGGGCCAGGGACCACTAGTATACCAAACAGGAGGATCGTCTTCGTGTCACTATCCTATAATACAGTGTCAAAGCCTCAATATTTTGTATTTGATGTGGTCTACGGTGGGCTTGATGGGACACGAAAGAACCATTGGCTCGTGGCCATTTCCTCAAAAAAAGCCCAAGCAAGGATTTCTTCCTATATTTTCACCATCGCCAGCGTACCAAACCCCGCCGAGGGTTCCAAGACGCCTACGCACATCAAATGTCTGAAATTTTTACTATATATTCCAAAGATGCACATCTCGATTAGCCTTGAAAACTCTCTTGATATCTTCATCCGTTTCCAAAACACAGAGCTTCAAAGTCACGCTTCTTCTACACGTAAAGTCAGATGTGAGGTGAAATCTAAATAATAAGTAATCCCAAAAAATTGCTTAAATTTTAACTGTATATTCTCTAGGCATTTATTCAGAAGAACCATCTCCCCGCTCCCGAAAATCTTTATCCGTTATCGAGAAACACCCCATAAACTCGTGTTTTTGGTAACAAAACGCATCCACGGATTCCAAGGCGCCTGTGCACAGTAAATGGCTGTAATTTTTACTATGTATTTATAAGATCTAGGTCTCGAACAGTCTTGAAAATTTTCTTCATATCTTAATCCGTTTCCGAGATTCGGATGTTCAATTTTACCCTCCTCGAATAAGTAAAATACGCATGTAAAATCCGGTGTGCCGGAAACGTAATTTATAAAGTGACGTAGCACGAGAGATATGCTGTAAACGGTCTCAGTTATCATCTGGGAACTCCATGCTGCAGTACCGAAGCACATGAAAAAATTTTTTGAACGTAAAATCCAGTCTGAGGTGTAAAATCAGTTTTGCGTTATTTAGTTTCACATAAGTAAATAATCTAAATTTTACTGACCAACCACTTTCTTTTCGTATGAAGGAGAAGAAGGGAACCAGCGGAAATATACTTCTAACGGAGCACAAACAATACGAATATGTTCCTGTTTATTTAAAAGTAATAAATAATGGAAGAGAAGAGGCAGTGGATGTGTTATAGAAAGAGTGAAGGAGACGATTGAAAAATGAGAGAAAGAGTGGGGGGGGGGGCACAGTGGCAGTGAAACCAACAGTAGCTGAGTTGACAATGGCAAAACAGCGCTAGGAAATGAAAGAAGCAGACATTAGACACAGTGCGGAGGGGGTGGTGGGGGGGGGGGGGGGTAAGAGAGGAAGGAAGAAATATAAAAGGATGTGGGTGATTGGCAGCGATAAGGAGAGACAGTGTTTATAACAATGACAACGAGAGGGGAGAGATAGTGCATGCCAAAATTTTTGAGAACATTCTGAAGGTGCTAAGGTAGGTATAATAAGGCAGCTGGTACCTCACTTTCCAGTCAGGTACCCCACTTTTCAGAGTCTTTTAAATAAACAGAAAAATACTGACATATTTTTGCTCCGATAGGAGCATTTTTCGGCTGGTGTTTATATGCTGAAGAAAAGCACAAATTATTTATTCTGAACACGTGTTTTTAACTGCTAAAGTGACTTCAAAATGAACTGAGTGAATTTGCGGCAGGTAATACGTTGACACAGCTTACACGTTGTACAAAACTACCAATGTTGCTGAATGAAACATATACATTGTAAGCTACTCAAGTGATATTGGTTTTTAATAATAAGCCTTTTTTTACTGTAACAACAATCAAGCCGATTTCTTCAAAGGGCGTTTCCAACCTTTCTAGGTATATCATGTGTCGAATATGTGTTAATATACCGCATGCTTCATAGTCAACGATCATGTTTCTATAATTTAATATTTGTAATTTGTTGGTGTGACCAATTTATAAAACGAATATTTTAATATTTCCCACACTCACGGAGCCAGTATCGAGTTAGGGTGGGCTGCAAAGGTATTCAGACGCACCTATTCCAGCTTTGTGTCGTTGCAGTATCATATTTACAGAAGTTTCTGTTATTTTCTTCTTCACATTTATTCGTAGAGTAATAAAATTTGCTCTCGATAATACTTATATTATTTAGCGCAGTTCATTCTGTAGATATCGTGGACGTTTTCTAAAATAAAATATGTGTTGCCCACTGCTCGCGTTCTTTCCGTAATACGAATACGCTGAATATAAATCACCCTTTTCCAAGCGCGGACAGGTATATCATGATATGCTGCAGAAATATTTCAGCCGATCAGTGAAATAAATGGCACAAATGGCACACACAGAGAGACCGAAAGGCAGAGAGAGAATGTTTCTGTCATCTGGGAGAAGGGAGAGAGTGATAAAACGGGTGAAAGAAGAAGAGGAGAGAGGGAAACGTACTAACGTGCCGCAGAGGCACTAAATAACATATATATAGCATAAAGCACTTGAAACGCATGAAAAAAATACAGCCACCGGATATGTTGCGCTCTGACAATTTTTCTTTTTCGTATATTCTGTTGTCAGTTACCTCTAAAGCACATGGAGAGAGAACGCAATAATGAACTCTAAAGCAGCTGCTTCGCATTTGATATCGTCATCGGGATCATTAATCATTCGCAACTCATTTAGAAAACAGAGCAGTGCCAGCAGGAACTCCAGTCTATCATAAACGGACTGAGCGAGGTCACCAGTTGTCAAGAGCTGATGTAGGAGTCAGAATGGTGTGAGAAACAACTGAGGTTGAGCAAAAATTACGAGTGTCCTGGCAGCGAGACTCATTCGTAAGGGTTTGTTGTCTGTGCTGCACTGTGTCATCTTGTTCTATGAACTCCCTTCTTTTTCTCTTAGAGAACAATTCGTATGGTAGTTGTATTGCATTCATCTATTAGTTCTATTGTGTTCAACTATTAGCTTTACAGCTTTGCTACCGCTACTGAAATAGATCGCAGGAGTGGCAAATCGTGGTACAGTTAGTAGGTCGTAAATGTCGTAAAATGCCTTTAGCCACTTTTGGAAAAAACGCTGTCAAAATATTAATGAATTTGTAATTGCCTCATAAAGTTAATCTCGATTGAGTATGTCAATTTACGAGCACAGTTCTTCTCATTTTCGGAAGTTGTAATTTTTTGCTTTAACATGATGAAATCTGCGACTGAGTCTCATAAAATGATGGATAAGATCTGTGGAGAGACACCTTTTAGTGAAAGAACGTCAGAGAATTGTTTCAGCACTTCAAGATGCTGATTTTGATGTCAAAGAGAGAAAAGATTTTCGATGTTACTGAGACCGAGGGGAACAGTAACTGGATATCGTTGTTGAAAGCAAATGATGCATTTGAGCCGAGCTCCGAGTGGCAAACGGCCACATTAAAGCGACAGACATGAGAATGCGTCTTTGTGACATGACAACGCTCGACCACGTGTCGCAAAGGCCGTCAAAACAAACTTGGAAACGTCGAAATGAGTCCTTCCACGCTTCAGTCCGGAACCGTGCTGCTGCTGCGGTCGCAGGTTCGAATCCTGCCTCGGGCATGCATATGAGTGACGTCCTTAGGTTAGTTAGGTTTAAGTAGTTCTAAGTGTAGGCGATTGATAACCTCAGATTTTAAGTCTTAGAGCCATTTGAACCATTTCTGAGTCCTTCCTCACGTACCATTACCTCCATCCATTGCTCCCTCTAACTACCACCGTTTTTGGTCAATGGGACACAGCACGGTTGACAAGCACATCCCGTTATATTAATAGGTGCAAAATTGCGTCAATTCTTTCTTCTCAAAAGGTGTCCAGTTCTTCCACCGCGGAATTCGTATGCTGACAGATAGACGGCCAGTACTTTGAATCGCAAATGTTCTGCACGTTTTTCAATAAGACTCTGAACTTCGAGACAAAACGTTGGGAGCAAAGTTGTAGACCTAATATGATGACGTCGAGAGTAACAGACTTACAAAGTGTGAAATATTTCGACTACCATTCACATGAAGCGTCCCCGACTTTATGGCAATCTGTCACGCGTAGTTTACATACAGGGCTCGCAAAAAATTGAGGTGACATCTGAGAATAAACGCGTTTTCGTCCTCATCTCTGAGCGACTCAAATCCTTTGACTGTCGGGTGACGACTTGTTTAACTTTCTCGTTGCTATCTCTTCACTACATAGCACGGACCACAGTCTTCATACCTAGAACGTGTAGAGAAAGTTCTTCCTAAACAGACACTTGTGGTAATGAGCAGTGTCACTAAACTTACGTCGAAAGAGGCAACCAGCAAGAAAGAATACTGCACGAGAAAGCTGCAGGAACGGAAGAATGACAAGATAATTTTTGTTTCGGGTAATATTGCAGAGCAAGGCGTCAGGAGACTGAAACATAAGAGTACATGCTGAAAAGTAATGCCTCCGAAATTTTTATTCTGTTCTCAGTATCGGTTGCGGTATTATGTGAATGCATGTTACTCGTCGACTTTCCCACTTCGCTGACGCAGTCAGCGCCCCTCTGCCGCTGGAGCGTGTAACATGGCGGTTTGTAACGTAACTAAGTGAGTCTGTAAGAAGCAGCGTACTGTAATAGAGTTCCGAATTCGACGAGTTCGCCCACGTACGGAGCATTCTTTCTTTCAGTACGACAGTGCCAGACCACTCACGAGCGGAGGGACATCTAAAAAAATTCGACGTCATGGTGGAATGTTAATAACGTTTGTTTTATTTATAAAAACTTAAGAGTTTTCACATAAAAAACTGGAGGGCATTACTTTTCAGCACGCCCTTGTATTTGTGCTAGTACTGGCACAATTCATCGAAAGACGCAGTAATTAGCACTTCTGCGTTAATAAGTCTTCTCGTGAAGATTATAGGCTTTGATGTTAGATTTTTTTCTAGGTTAAACTATCTTGTTCCAAGAATTACACCGTCCTACGTAAGGATTGCATCTTAATTGTAGATAGTATTCCCAACGTCATTGCTTCTGACAAGGCAAGCTAAAGACAATTATTTCATTATTCCTGTACTGTAAAACGAGGTTACCTTAACAAAAATTGTGTTGAAAAGTGCTTTTGGTTCAGTATATCGACAGTTAATGCTATCGAGTGTCACCACCTTATTTCAAGTTCCTACCATTACTCTGGTTAAAAGCTATTTGAAAATTAAAATTTACTGTGAGGAAAAGTAACAAGAGTGAATGTTACAGTTGTATGGTTTATTGAAATAAAAAAGTGTAGACACACAACTTTGATGGACCTGTTTGTTACAGAAATTGATTACATTTCATTTGTTTAAACTCAGTTAGCAGAAGTCTCAAGGATAGGTAAGTTCATTCTAATGACTGTGACTAACTTCATTTCGTCTTTGCAAAGTGCGTAACGAAATGTTTGAGAAGTAAGTCATTTACGATTATTGTTATTTTCATTTTGGGAAAAAAATTTTCTTTTCATTAATAGAATTATATATTCATTATATATTCTACGTTGCATGAACACTACTTTCATCCGGTATTTGCAAGGAGGATATTATTGATTTTCAGGAGGACAGCTCTTAATGCGATTTAGCAGTGGCTACTGGCCCAGTGGTGAATGCAGTCAGTGTGCTTTATTGGCTAACATTAATTAGCAGAACGATAATTATAGGTAATAATAAAATGAACTGTATACTTTCTTCTACGAGGGTTGGAACTTTAATAGTGGTAACTATTTATTTACAGCTCATACAAAATAGATACGTGTTTCAAAGTTTTACTGACCTTCAGAGTAGTCACCAGCATTGTGTATAACGCGTTGCCAGCGATGTGGAAGTCGTAGGATACTCTTAGCAGGGCCAGTTGTGCTGGCAGTTCGAGTGGCGCGGTCTATTTCCCGGCGAATTTGTAGCAGTTCTGAAGCGAATGCCGTGAAGTGTTTCCTTCAGCTTAGAAATAGAGTTGAACTTACGAGGGCTTAAATTAGGTGAGTGCAGTACGTGGTATAGCACTTAGCAGCCCCATCAGTCAAACAAATCAGTAACAGCTTGCACTGTACGTGATTGAGCATTGTCCTGGAAAATGATGGTCAGGTCCTGCAGAAAGTGTCATCACTTCTCTCTCTATGCTCTTCATTTTTGGAACACAACCTACGACGAACTTAGAGACAGAAGTGACGACACTTTATGCAGGACCTAACCATCATTTTGCAGGACAATGCTCATGCACGTACAGTGCAAGCTGTTACTGATTTTTTTGCTGAGCGGGTTGCTAAGTGCTATACCACCTACAGCACTCTCCTGACTTAAGCGCTCGTGTGTTCAACTCTATTTGTAAACTGAAGGAAACACTTTACGGCATTCGTTTCAGATCGGCTACAAATTCGTCGGTCAATAGATCGCGCCGCTCGAACTGTCAACACAACTGGCATAGCTAAGAGTATCCTACGACTTCCACATAGCTGGCAACGGGTTATACACAATGCTGGTGACTACTTTGAAGGTTAGTAAAACTTTGAAGCACGTATCTACTTCGTACGACGTGTAAATAAATAGTTGCCACTATTAAAGTTTAAACACTCATAGTTACACTATTTGATCAAAAGAATCCGGACACCCCCAAAAACATACGTTTTTATATTAGGAGCATTGTGCTGCCACCTACCGCCAGGTACTCCATATCAGCGACCTCAGTAATCATTAGATATCGTGAGGCAGCAGAATGTGTGCTCCGCGGAACTCACAGACTTCGAACGTGGTCAGGTGACTGTGTATCGCTTGTGTCATACTCCTAAACATCCCTAGGTCCGCTGTTTCGGATGCGATAGTGAAGTGGAAACGTGAAGGGACACATACAGCACGAAAGCGTACAGGCCGACCTCGTCTGTTGACTGACAGAGACCGCCGACAGTTGAAGAGGGTCATAATGTGTAATAGACAACATATATACAGACAATGACACCGGAATTCCAAAAGTGCACTAGGATCCACTGCAAGTACTATGAAAGTTAGGCGGGAGGTGAGAAAACGTGGATTTCATGGTCGACCGGCTGCTCATAAGATACAAATCACGCCGGTACATGCGAAACGACGCCTCGCTTGGTGTAAGGAGTGTAAACATTGGACTATTGAAATGTGGAAAACGTTGTGTGGAGTAACGAATCACGGTACACGATATAGTGATCCGATGGCATGATGTAGGTATGGCGAATGCTCGGTTAACATCATCTGCCAGCGTGTGTAGTGCCAACAGTAAAATTCGGAGGCGGTGGTGTTATTGTGTGGTCGTGTTTTTCATGAAGGGAGCTTGCACCCCTTGTTGTTTTGCGTGGAAATATCATAGCACAGGCCTAATTTGATGTTTAAACCACCTTCTTGCTTCCCACTGTTTAAGAGCAATTCGGGGATGACGATTGCATCTTTCAACACGATCGAGCACCTGTTCATAACGCACGGCCTGTGGCGGAGTGATTACACGACTGTAACATCCCTGTAATTGTCTGGCCTGCACAGAGTCCTGATCTGAATCCCATAGGACATCGTTGGGATGTTTTGGAACGTCGACTTAGTGCTAGGCCTCACAGGCCGACATCGATACCTCTTCTCAGTGCAGCACTCGGTGAAGAACGGGTTGCCAGTCCCCAAGAAATCTTCCAGCACCTGATTGAACGTTTGCCTGCGAGAGTGGAAGCTGTCAGCAAGGCAAAGGGTGGACCAACACCATACTGAATTCCAGCACTACCGACGGAGGACGCCACGACCTTGTAAGTCATTTTGAGCCAGGTGTCCGAATATTTTTGATCACATAGTGTACAACGACCCACAGGTTTGCTTCACAAACGCTGCGGGATAAGTAAAACAGCCTAATTTATATGCAGACAGCTAAAAATGCGGTTAACATACTCCGACGTTACACGTTGCTAGACACAGTCAAAGTTCTAATAAGACGACGTTGCTTAATCGCGCGGCCGGAAACTCATAATACCAGACGATATGGAAACAATATAGCTACACAAGCAAAAGAGGGTATTTACTACCGAAAAAAAAAATGTTGTTCCTGTTATATAATGCATGTCTTTAGTTTTTTTTTGTGAGGTTGTCTGAAATTCTGCCAATATATGGTTTTTTTTGTAACTGCTGAACGATTTCGTAGTACAGTAATGTCAGAGCAGAGGTATAGTCATTACTGGAAGCGATATGTTTGATGGTCTATAGTTCTGTTTGAAAGGCAAATTCAGATAATAGAACAGATGTGAGACTAAGCACCATCGAATCAAAAACTGCATTTGTGATTGAGTGGGCGCTGGGAATTTGCAGGGATTACCGTACTTGTAACTGTAGTTTTTCAGTAAACATTGAATGAGTGTTTCCTTGCGGTATTACGCATATTACAGGAAAATATATTTATAGAAACTATCATGAAATGCATTTCGTTACGTTAACTTAAATGTTGTAGTAATTTATGTAATCATCTAGTGGTATAGGTCAGTAGACACAGCATATCATCCACGTGATCGATCCTGTATTTAACTTTGAAACCAAGTTTCTCTTTTTGTAAGAAGATTTCTTCGAAATTGTCCGCACACATAACAACTACACCACATCGCTATTCCTTATCTATGCTCGGAGGACATTCGGAAAATAATAACGGCCTGGTTAAGGTAACTATCCAGCCATAACAGCAGGGCGCAACCATGCTGAGCCACCTGGCTAAGGCCGAGGTGAAAGACAAGGAAGAAGAAAAATGGAAAATTAACATTCAAAGGAAAATTGGAAAATTAGTAAAATCTGTCAGTAAAGTGAGATTTTTGCTATGTTAAAATATTCAGAGATTATTCTCACAATACTTCAGAGGTAAGGATACAAGAAATATTTACCTCGTTCACTAAAGTCATGAGTTCATTGTCCGATTTTTCTTTTTGGTAATGAGTCTTCGTACTTGTTTGATGCGGCACGCCACGAATTCCTCTCCTGTGTCAGCCACTCCGTCTCAGGGCAGTACTTTCACTCCTCAGTTATTTGCTTTATGTATTCCAGTCTCTACTCTCCTCTTCAATTTTTACCCTCTACAGCTCTCTACAGTACCATGGAAGTTATCTCCTGATGTCTTAACAGACGTTCTGCCATCCTGTCTCTTCTTCTAGTCGGCGCTTGCCACATACTGCTTTCCTCTCCGATTTTGCGGAGAACTTCCTCGTTCCTTACCTTAACCGTCCAATTAATTTGCAAAACTAATCTGTAGCACCATGCCTCAAAGGCTTGATTACTCTTCTGTTTTCGTTTTCCCACAGACTATGTCTCACTACCATACTCCATACTGCTCTAGAGGTACATTCTTAGCAATTTGTTCCTGCTATTGTTTACTGTGTATTGTAGCGGGGATCTAGAAACGACAGGCTTCGCCCGCCGGAGCCTTCAGTGGTTCACAGCCCCACAACAGGCTGGTGTACATGTACGTGGAGACAGTGTTTGCGCGGCAATCGCTGACCTAGTATAACTGAGGCAGACTAAGGGGAACCAGCCTGCATTCGCCAAGGCAGATAGAAAACCGCCTTAAAAACCATAAACCGGATGGCCGGTACGTCAGACCTCGACAGTTATCCGCCAGGCAGTTTCGTGCCAGGGACCGGCATGCCTTCCCCTTCGGGAAGCAGAGCTAGACCGGCGGCTAGCCTGGCGGGCTTGTTCTTAGCATACTCCATACTGTGCTCCAGACGTACAGTCGTGCTCAAATGTATCCGAACGACCTGAATTGCATTTCTCGTGATTTGCATACAACCCGCATAACGCAGCAGTCTAGCAGGTCCTCTAATCGCTCCTTGGTACAGTCGTTTGACTATTGAAAATGATTCCAACAAGTCACCACTAGAAAACTCTATTCTGTATCGCAAGAACTCAAGATGTAAAGTAATACCACGATACTACAAATATCAGGGAACACCTTACCACAGATAAGACAGTCCTTAAGGCTTGTAAGCTTACATTTATTGCAATAAATGACATACCTGAAATGTTACCACTCTCATTATTACGTCAGATAGGTAATGCACGTAGTAAGATCGTCGTATTCATGATTTCATCTTCAAAGTAACAAACCGTACTTGTTATTTAACACAATATAACTTCAAAAATTTAAGTTATTCACACGCAGCTAGTTGAGAATATGTATGAACTTCAAATGTCACGACGAACCGTTGTAAGTAGGCTGTTTATGTTTTCTTATTGGCAATGTTACGTAGCGCTCTGTATGAAAATCACTGGCTGTGCTGTGTGCAGTCTGTGGTTAATTTGCATTGTTGTCTGGCATTGTAGTGTTGGGCAGCTGGATGTGAACAGTGCGTAGCGTTGCGCAGTTGAAGGTGAGCCGCTAGCAGTGGTGGATGTGGGGAGAGAGATGGCAGAGTTTTGAAATTTGTAATACTGGATATCATCAAGTGCGATATATATTATGACTATTAAGGTAAATACATTGTTTGTTCTCTATCAAAATCTTTCATTTGCTAACTATGCCTATCAGTAGTAAGTGCCTTCAGTAGTTAGAATATTTTATTTACCTGGCAGTAGTGTCGCTCGTTGTATTGCAGTAGTTCGAGTAACGAAGATTTTTGTGAGGTAAGTGATTTGTGAAAGGTATAGGTTAATGTTAATCAGGGTAATTCTTTTGTAGGGATTATTGAAAGTCAGATTGCGTTGCTCTAAAAATATTGTGTGTCAGTTTAAGCACAGTCATTTACAATTGTTCTAAGGAGACGTTTCATATGGCGACCCTGCCAGGATACCTCACTGGAATCTTCTGATTTTTTCTTGCAGTTTGTGTAATTAGTGTAGATTTTGTTTATTGCTAGTGCATAATGGTAGAACGAATCTCCTTTGTAGTTGCAGTCTTTCATTGTTGTTGTGGCATGCATGTAGATTTGCACCAAGTATTTCGCAGCTGCACTTGCAATTAACTAGATATTATTTTCAGTGCTATGTTAATGTGTTCTCTTATTTTTGCTCTTCAAATTGTATTTATCTGTGTTGTCATGTGAAATATTGTGACAATAATGGCGTGTGAAAAAAGTAATACTAGGCTCCAAAGTAAACTGAGAAATGACAGTGAAGATGACTGCAGTGTGTTAGTGCCACCATGTAATGAATTAACTAATGTTCAAAGTAGTAATTTGGTAATTGTGCATAGGGAAATGGAGCGGGATGCAAATAATGGTGTACGCAGTGAAACAATTAGTGAACAGGGAAGCATTATCGATCGATCGGTCGGCAATAGCTCGCCTCAGGAATCCGAAATGACAGGACACAATTTCGCAAATACTGTAGATTCAGGTTTTGGGTCCTCACCGTTTTCTCAAATAAGTCAAGACACATTTTCTGCTTGTCAAAATGTGAATGTTGCCAGTGCAAATTCACTGCCGAAAAGCACTGAGGAACATGTTTCAGACACCAGTGCACTGTTATTACAGTTAATGCAACAAATGGGATAAAGGCTTCAAAAGTTATACACAATGGAACAAAATCTTCAAAAGTTAGACACAGTGGAACAAAATCTTAAATTGTTAGACACAATGGAACAAAATCTTCACAAGTTAGACACCACACTTGAACAAACACGTGAAGATTTAACTACTGAGTTACATAACATCGAATCGAAATGTCAAAAAGTCTGTAATGACGTAAAAACACAAATTTGTGAGAATTTCCAACCTATTTTTTTGCGTCATGAAAATGCATTACAGAATCACGAAGCAGCCATAAAAGAACTGCAAACTATTGTTCATGAAAATCATGAGACCTTGCAAGCTGAAATTGACTCAGTTGCATCTACCGATTCGGTTACGCAACTCGCAAAAACTCAGGAAAACTTAAAGGACACAGTAGATACGATTTCAACACAAATGGACACTCTGAAACTTGGTTCAGAAAAACACACAGAGGAAATAATTTCACTATTGGATAAAGTAGCCGAACTTTCAGATCAGTTCACTAACTTATCTACAAAGGTAGATGATGATCTGAATGACACAAGACCTGTAGGCTTCACGGACACTGAAGAGTATGAACAAATTAAGAAATTCAAACGAAATCAGAATCAAATTAATACGCAATACAAAAGAGAAATCCGGGAAGTACAAGATCAGTTGGCACAAGTAATACAAAAATTTCATATTTCAGACGACACTCGCACTCCAACACGGGAAGAGGAACTTAGAAATACGGAAAAGCCACAAAATAATAACACAGGGCATTTCGGAAATTATGAAAGAAATTGGCAAGGTGCACCGAATTTTGAGATGGAACCGCCGACACGACGTAACAATGACCGATATGCTACTCGCCGACACGATGATTTTGACTATAAGCTGTTCATTACTACACGTAAATTCAAAACATTTAAGAATTCTGCCAACGCCATTCATCCACAAGCGTGGCTCCATCAATTCTCTCATTGTTTTCCTCCCAACTGGTCGTTAGAACACAGATTAGAATTTATGTGTGGCTACTTAGAGAATGAACCAGCTGTAAGAATGCAATCGGTCATTCACGATTGCCACAGTGAAGGAGAATTTTATCATGCCTTCCTCTCAGCATATTGGTCTCAGGCTACACAAGACCGAGTAAAACATAGCATCATAATGATGAAACATTTCGAACAATCTGAATTTTCCAGTCTTGTGAAATATTTTGGAGACATGTTGCATAAGAATCAATATCTTTCAAACACATACAGCCCTTCAGAACTCATTCGCATTTGCTTAATGAAATTGCCTGAACATTTAAGAAATATTGTTTCGGCAGGGCGTTGCAAAGATGACATTGAAGCTTTTCAGGGACTCTTACAAGAATTAGAAATTGACACAGACAGTCGCGGGATGCGAAAACAGGAAAATAATCACTACAGGTCACATCCGTCACAATTCCGTGACGACAGACCAATAACTGGACACGACAAGTCTATTCTTACAACGCAAATCGTGACCAAAACAGACACCACCCACTTGACAACCACTGGCAGAGTAATAATAGTTACAGAGAAAGATTGCATTTCCGTAGTAATGACTATCACAGAGACAATCAGAGAAACAGACAATTTGACAACCAAAATAATTGTTATCAAGGGAGTCAGAATAACTTCAGACGCAACAGTTCAGCGCGCAGTTATGATTCAGGAAGAAATTCCCCACCACGTGACCGGCAAGAAAGAAACTATGGAATCTACCGACATGACGACAGACGATATGATCGTAACGACAGACCTGAATTGCATCATAACTGGCGAGCTTCAAACAGGGCAGGGCCTTCTCGTCAAGGTGAATTTGTAGAAGTTAGGTCTCCTAATCCCAATAACGACGTGTGCCAACAAAGGAACAGACAATGACTCGCACCGCAGGCAGCTGCGTGCGCTGGCTGGCTCAGAGAAAAATAACACAGACGCTAACCTTGAGAAATTTTTAGCGTTCCTCACCAATGTATACCGCATGATAATTCCGTTTAAGTTGAACCTCTGCGTACCTTACACCACATTTCACATGTAAAACCGTTTATTGAAAGATAATCTGCTTTTTAACTTTTGTCTTTGCCATATAACTTTTCACTTTACATTGCTAGTATGCTTTGTCAGACTTCGAATCTGTTAATATGCAACAATGTTTGAAGTTAAATATCCAGTCAAGATCCAAGAGAACTTATTTAAACAGAAATTACGAATGCATTGTTATTGTGAACAGACGACACAGTGTTATTGTGTGTGTACAATCTTGCTTGTTAGTTACACGATTACCTAACGACTATAAGGCTTACATACTTAGAACATATACTGGTACTGCTAATGAGATTTTAATGCAACATTTTGGTTTACTTGAAAATACATTCTGGATTTAAAGTACTTTCTGTGAGATACCAGATGAGACAGTGGTTAGTTTATGTAACAGCTACACGATTTTATCACGATGCTGCTAATGAGTGACAATTTACAATGTTGCTTTTGCAGTGTTTCTGTTTTATATCTGCACAGTTTTTCTGTATTATTCTGTAAAGTAAAATATGTTTTAGTAGTAACTTTTGTGGTATAGCTACAATGAGACCGCCTTTTCTGTAGCACAGCAATACATTACAGCACAGTACTTTCTTGATCACGGCAATAAGCGTAATAACTAAGATATCTACACGCAAAGCATTTCACTTTTGTGTATCATGAGGTAAGTACATTGACTTCTGCAGAACTTAGCTTTCGGAGAACGATAACTACGACACTTCCACAGAGATTATCTTACAACAAAACGCACAGTTTAGCGCTACAGTACACGTATTTGAGTGATTAATTTTGTACTTATAACATTTATTTTTAAAGATATTTGAAGTACAATGATACAAGGGTTTTCCGTGATACATTTAATTCCATTGTTGTAATCTGTAACACCTGAGGTTATAATTACATTAATCCTCAGGGGGGTACATGCTTACTTTGTGTACCATGTGTTTGGCAAGCACAAGGAGCCCTAGCTAATATGGTATTTGCTTATACAACTTTACACATCGGTACCATATTTCTCTAACACACAAATTACACAGCTATCTGATCATTTAACAGAGAAACAAACATTTTTTTACTACATCAATGACACGTGTTCACGCAGTTACACAGTTGGGTAGCCGGCCGCGGTGGTCTAGCGGTTCTAGGCGCGCAGTCCGGAACCGCGCGACTGCTACAGTCGCAGGTTCGAATCCTGTGTCGGGCATGGATGTGTGTGATGTCCTTAGGTTCGTTAGGTTTAAGTAGTTCTAAGTTCTAGGGGACTGATGACCACAGTAGTTAAGTCCCATAGTGCTCAGAGCCATTTGAACCATTTTTGAACAGTTGGGTAACTTCACACTTACGAAATTGTATTTTGTCTGTACTTTGTGAACTATTCATATTTTTTCGGACCCATTGTGATATTACGAGAGCTTTGAATGATATATTTGGTATGGGATCACGATTTTTAAAGTACGTTTGAGGCAGATGACACTTCTGACATGAGCAGAGAATTTTTTTTACGTTTTTAAATTATTGCAGAAAGCTACGACGCTTTTGAGATTTGACTGAGGTGTTATGATGTTATTATTACGATGACTATGTGTATTATGCTGTTGCGGTATGTTTATGATCAATAAGCTGATGCTATATGAGTTATTTGATTATGCCACATATCTGTTATGATGAAATATTGAAGAAGTGTGGACGAATAAGATAAGGAATAATGAGTAGTGGTTAGGGACTCTGGTTTGTGGAAAAGGTTGTTGGAAACCAAGAATCGTACTTTAAGAGTTATGAAATGTATGTAAATGCGTGAATGTATAACAATGGCGACGAAAATTTTTTGGACACTGTTATATCAACACGATTTTGTTTCTACAGATTTGTAACGCAAATTCTTGACCTGTGAAATAATTTTATATGAGACTGTCACTGTAGCAGAAACTGCTGTCGTAAATATTTTGGTAAGAAAGTTAAGTGACCACCTTCACGTGACGCGTCGTGGGCACCCAGCTGCATGACAATCGCCTGGAAAAAAGCCATTACTGTGTGCCTTTCAGAGGCACAGGTGGAGAAAAAAAAGGGGAGGCCATTATCCTCGCTATTGACATTCCTTTGTAGAAAGCATCGTAAATACGACACCCTTAAACTTGAAAACATGATTACACTGTAGAGTTCTTAATTTATGATATTTACTGAAATGAAACGATGAGAAACATTTCACGGCTATTGTCTTGCTAGTTGAGAGAAATGCCATATGGCTTGCTTTATGTATTTATTTACTCATTTTGTTTAATATCTAGTTCCTAGCTGCACTGCAGCATTGGTTAAAATAAAATTTAATAGATGTACTAATATAGTTATTTTATGCCCACAGATCCAGTAAATAACTTTATGATGTACTTCAAAAATAATGAGGGAGCACAAAGACATTTCCCTTCACAGGAACTGCGTACATAATTTTCTTTTCAAGTTCTTGGTAATTTATTTCATAGAATAAGTTTTTTGTGGTGCACCACTTTAATTACATAGACATTATGATGTGAATACACATTTCCCTTGTCTGCATTGTTGTCTTTAGTGTAATTTTTTTCTGCTTGAGCTATGTCATGTTTAGATATAAGTAATTTCATTTGCTGCTGCTGTTTGCCATGCATAGTGTTACTGAATTTGACTTTGTATTACTCTGTTAAGCCAGTTTTACTACTGATTTATTTTTCTTGTTTGCTGCACATTGCCTTATAATAGTTGTAATATTGCAATTGCTTTGCTAATTTCTATAATGCTGCTTGCTTTGCAAATCTGCATTATTTTGTCATTGCTGTTTGTGTTAATTGTTTTGTGCTGCTGCATTGCCCCGTCCCTTAGATTATGCATCTGAGCTCAGTAGATTTAAGCTAGCTTAAGAGGGGGTAGACTATATAAGAAACTAACTACGATGAATTGGAAGAAATGCATTGAGAAGCTATAAGAAAATGGTTTGGCCAAAAAAGTATTTTGAAAGAGGATATGAACCAAAAAAGTAGGGTTTAGGGACAACAGGTTTTGGGTAGGATTTTCTTGGAAATAAATGATGAGTTAAGATAATGGAAAATAAATACTGAGCTAAGAAATATGTGAACATATAAATACAGAAAGCATGCTTGGATAGGATTTTTTGGGTGGAAACAAATGTTGAAATAAGGCGAAAGATCTATGGAATGAAGTTTTGGGTTGGACTGCAGTACCAAATGTTACACTGAAAACAAACCCTGTCCTCTATTTTCGTGTTATTACACTATGAGAATTTGTGTTTTTCCTGTCTGTATGTGTTTAGCTAATAAGATTTATGTTGTAGAATTTTTCTGATAATATGTTATTTACTTTGTAAAGATGTTTAGACATTATTTATTCTGTTCTGTTTTAATGCTCATGTGTGAAGTTGATGTTTCAAAAGTTATTCTGATCTTTTATGTATTTACTTATGTCATAATTTCTGTAACACTGATGTATATGTTATTTCGATTCTTTTGTAAAGCCTGTATTACTACAAATGTTATCTGTATTATTATGTTTTAATGATGTTTTCTGTATCTTTTTAATTGTATTCTCATGTTATAAAATTGTAATTGTCACCAGTTCATCATATTATTAACTTGTGAGTTACATTTCACTGCACACGTTTCTGTTGGTCATGGTATATGGACAATATGTGAGAAGTAGGGACCGATAGTGTTTGCACATGTGTTAATAATTCAGCAAGGGACTGGATAACAGCATTGCTGGTTCTAAGGACAATTCCAGAAACTTTGTGAGTTCACAAGTGGTGGTTATGGACTTGCTATATTATCCGCAAGACTCTTCAATGGTGATTGCACACCTGCACAGTCACTATAGATGGCTGCTGGCCACCTCTACAAAGACTACAGTGGGTCTGCATCTTTGATGGCCCACCAATACCATTATTTCTACAAGGACTACAGTGGGTCCGCATCTTTGATGACCCACCAATACCATTATTTCTACAAGGACTACAGTGGGTCTGCACCTCTGGTGGCCCACCAGTACCACAATCTCTACCAGGACTACAGTGGGTCTGCTGTGTGATGACCTACCTACCAATATTCTTCAAAACTTCGAATGACTCTGCTGTGGGTTTGCCCTGTTGTGGCCCATTACCTGTCTGCATGTCGAGAGTCAGCACTGTCTTTCCGTTGGAAGGACAACACTACTTCTTCAAGACTGCATTGAAATCCACTACTTCTGTGTGCATTTTCTTTTACTGCTCAGACTTTGAGAAAAACACTGCAATTTTACTGTGATGAACAATCTGGACTGTCTTTATGGACTATGAGAAAATTTTAGCTTTTGACCAACATTGTATCAATAAGTGTGTGCATTTGATATCTTTGTTATTGTAATTATGAAAAATTTTATCAAATCATTATTGGCCACTGCCCAAAATAATTTGCAAAATTTTTTGTGTGGAGCATGGGGGCTATGTGAGTAGGCTGTTTATGTTTTCTTATTGGCAACGTTACGTATCGCTCTGTATGAAAATCACTGGCTGTGCTGTGTGCAGTCTGTGGCTAGTTTGCATTGTTGTCTGCCATTGTAGTGTTGGGCAGCTGGATGTGAACAGTGCGTAGCGTGGCGCAGTTGGTGGTGAGCCGCCAGCAGTGGTGGATGTGGGGAGAGAGTTGGCGGAGTTTTGAAATTTGTAATACTGGATATCATGAAGTGCTATATATATTATGACTATTAAGGTAAATACATTGTTTGTTCTCTGTCAAAATCTTTCATTTGCTAACTATGCCTATCAGTAGTTAGTGCCTTCAGTAGTTAGAATATTTTATTTACCTGGCAGTAGTGGCGCTCGCTATATTGCAGTAGTTCGAGTAACGAAGATTTTTGTGAGGTAAGTGATTTGTGAAAGGTATAGGTTAATGTTAATCAGGGCCATTCTTTTGTAGGGATTACTGAAAGTCAGATTGCGTTGCTCTAAAAATATTGTGTGTCAGTTTAAGCACAGTCATGTACAATTGTTCTAAGGGGACGTTTCACCGTCTCGTTCTGCATATGGATTCAAACCCAGGTCATGCAGACTAAGATTTCGTGACTGACGGAAACTAACAGTCATTCCTGACTAGGCATACAGAGAGTGATATACCTCGATTTTAGACAGTATCAGTTAGTGAATATCAACTTTAAATTATATAACGTAAACATTTTTAATGGACGCGAATTCCTAGCCAGCAACTATTGTCCCTGTTAACGAACTACGAGAGATGTTAAGTGTTGCTTCTTCACAAGTAACTTACTTGAAATGCCGTGAGGTAAGGCTTTGTGTTGGACAGGGATTCAATCCCTGAACCTAATCGGATTGTTATCGAAGCACAATCAACTGTAACATATCGGATTTTCTCGGCAGTAGCTAGATGTTTTAGCTGAAATGACGAGACGAAACATTAATTTTTTCCTTCTCAGGTCTCCAACCTGGCACCTATCGCTGTTATATTCTAGAGAAAACGAACGTTAAATATGGGTTTGTTACACCAGCAGCAACATGTGAGCATGTTTGAACTAGAAATCATATGACGAAGAGTTCAGTGCTGACTGGGAATCGAACCCCACAAATATCGTTGTTGACTACACACAAAGAGACGACAGCTACCGAATTTCTCTACACCAGCAGCTCGGAATAACATCCTTGATCTTACAGTGATCTCTCAAATAGTTCTGTGTCTCACTGGGGGTCAAAAACGTCAGATATCGTTAGTGTTGACAACGAATAAAAATGCATTAAAGATCAAAATTATTATCCACCAGCAGATAGGTGCTCTCATGCTAGAGCTTGATAATACGTCATGAAAACTTTAGTGCCGGGCCAGGATTCGAACCCATTCACGCGCAATATGTGGACATGTTGAGGAATCTGCAGTTTTGAACAAACAACAAATTGTAGTCGAGCTGTGTTGTCGCGAAGGGATTAAATTCCGCGTTAAGGGAGGTCTGAGTTGCATTCCAAGCTCAGAACCAATTTTATCGACATACAGAAGCTCAAATAAAAGATGGAATAAGTGTCCTGTGACCCTACATAGCGTTTGTTTCGTCACTGGAAATAAATAACTAGTATAAGAAAGGTTACTGGTGATACAGTTCCCACATTTCGCCATTCCTGACTTTATTGTGGTTCAGCGTAACGTCTACTTGGTAGAGAAGGAATATCATGTTTAATGTGAATTTCATACCACAATGCCATTATACTTCATCACTTGGCGTAGCCAGAAGAGAATAGAATCTGTCTCTCCCTATTAAAAATCGTCGTCACAAGCTGGAATCGAACCCAGTCCACCACCATAGGAACCTAACATCTATCCAACAAAGCAACGAAAGTTCCTCTCAGAGACTCATTTTTCTATCGTTGCGGCACACTCGATGAGAATTCTAACACACAGTCTCCCTGTGGTGGTTTGCAGCATGTTCAGTACATTCATTTACTTGGTTGACCGAATCGCCATGAACTAGCTGCCTCCGCAACACAGTGCATATATTCAACTCTGTTTTGTAATCACCGAAATAAAATCACGTAACTGCCACATACTCAGAACAACCAACAGTGTAGGATGCAGAAATATAAGTATGAAGTGATACTTTCCATTTGAGCTTCTCCATTGCGTTATCTGTTTGTTGAAAACGTCGTGCAGTGCAAAAGAAAAGCTGTAACTGTTTGTCTCTCAGAAGTCTAGATCCGGCCATATGCATTATCTCACAGCACTGTGGAATGCAGAAGTTTTGGAGGATCTGCTCTTGGCGTGTGAAGAGGCTGTAGCTGCATTACAGCTACTAGCGTAACGGTAAGCGTCGCGCACTGTAGATGAAACGTCGCGAGTTCTGTTTCAGTCGCTGCTACGTTTTTTTTTTTTAAATGAAATTCTGCTGTCTTCTGAAGTTATCAATTTAATGGAACTTTGAACATAATTCCCTTCACTTCTCAACCCAAAACAGCCGCATGTGGAAAAAGGGCTAACTTCTGCGACATTTTGTTCTTTTCAAGTTTAATAGTTGGCCGGGCAGCAGATGCATGTCGAAGCTTTTATATTATGTATGGCACGAGCGCATAGTGCCAAAATAGTCAGAAAAGTATTTTCTACATTAGCTGTCGTGTGGTAGTGGCATTTTATTCTTCTTCAAACCTTGTTTGACTGCTTTGACTCAGAACAAGTTTTCTACGTGCATGAAATCAATAAACCGCATGTGCATTGTCAGACTGTTATAGATAATATCAGAGAATTCGCATATATTGTTGATAATTAATTTCTCTCTCAAGTTTAGTATTGTTTTAACAACACTAAAAGAAGCCTTACGAAAATTGTGCACTTTATTATAAGAAATGAAATAAAACTACCCACGATAACCTTATGACGAAAGTCTTTTTTAATAAAACTGAGTATCTGTACACAAGCGTGCTTGTATCGGCACGAATTAGTAAAATACTACTCACTTAGATTTCGATTGGGTCTGTGTTTAATTGGTATGCTGTGTCATACTCAACAGGTATGCAAATGTGGCATTTCATAAATAAAGTTATGAATTCCTAGAAATCCAAAATTTGCTTGTCAGCAGTGGAAAGAAGCGTTACCTGTTGTGCAGCATTGTAAGTTTTTCACCACTGCACTATGAGCTGAAAGTATTTTCTTGCGATTTCCCTAACGATGTTTGATCTGACTTCATATAGCTCTTTCACAGGAGGGATAAAAAAGTAACAGTTAGCGACACTGGAACTGCGAACCATAACAGGCACTATTTCACAGGTCAGTACGTCCCCACAGACCTAGCGAAGAGGTATGTGTTGTGCCTTCCTCTTACAAGGCTAATAGTGACTAGAACCCGTAAACCGCTATTTAAAGGACGATATTAGTTGCGATTTCCACGTGCAACGGCTTTCCTGGGCTGAAAACCGTAAATTTACAATCTTATGTTCCACCTCAAGCGATAATAACTCAGATTATTCAATGGAAATGACACGAGAAGTCAAGTTAACTTTGCGGCTTCATTCCGTGCTCACCAGGAAGTAACTCGTCAATCGCAGGGTTCCCAAACATACCTTGCCTTGTCGCCAAATCTCAGTTACAGTACGAGCAGGAAGAAGACGAACTGATATGATCCTACAGCGGTCTGGGAAGTGACCATACCTGGCGTCTCAAAGACGCGGCTGCTACGGCCTGGAATACATAATGCGTCTGATTCGCATTTCTGTAACTAGGTTTAGTGACTGCAGCATAGTTACTAATAAGAGGAAGGGTATCTTTAAAGGAGACAATAACAGAAGTTGGAAAGAAAGGCATAGGAACAGGGAAAGCAACTGCGGAGAAACCATGCATAACTGATGAAATAGTTCAACTGATCTAAGGAAAAAAGAAGTACAAAAATGTTCAGGGTAATTCAGAAATACAGAAACACAAATCAGTTAGCAACGAAATAAAAAGAAAGTGTAGTGAAGTTAAGGCAAAATGGCTGAATATAAAATGTGAAGAAATCGAAAATTGATTGTGTGAAGGACAGATTCAGCATACAGGAAAGAATAAACAACCTTCGGTGGAAATGAAAGCCAATGCGGTAACATTAATAATTCAATGGGAATTCGACTGTTAAATGCAGGGAACAGATAGGTGGAAAGAGAACACTGAAGGCCTCTGCGAGGGGAAAGACTTGTCTGATGACGTGACAGAAGAAGAAAGAGGAGTCGAAATGGAAGAGATAGGGCATCCAGTATTAGACTCAGAATTTAAAAAGATTTGGAAGACGTGAGATCAAAAAAGGCATAAGGGATGGATAACATTCCTTGGAATTTCAGAAGTCATTGGGAGAAGTGGCAACAGAACGACTATTCAAATTGGTGTCTAGAATGTATGAGGCTGGCGAGATACTATCAAACTTTCGGAAAAATATCATCCTCACAATTCCGAAGATTGCAAGAGTCGACAAGTGCAAGTATTGTCGCACTATCACCTTGTCAACTCACGCATCCAAGTTGCTCACAAGAATAATATACAGAAAAATAGAAAAGAGAATTGAAAATATACTGGATGACGATTTGTTTGGCTTTAGGAAATGTTCTGACGCCGCGGCTGATAATGTAAGCAGGCCTGTAGAAAAATCGATCTGGAAAAAGCATTCGACGATTTCAGATGGTACTGGATGCTCGAAATTCTGTGGACCGTATGAATAAGCTGTAGGGAGAGGCGGGTAATATACAATATATGGAAGAACCGAGGGGGAACAATGAGGCTGGGAGACCTAGAATGGTTCTATACATCGAAAAAGCAATGGCTAAAATAAAAGAAAGTTTCAAAAGTGGGGTTAAAACTCATGGCTAAAGGATATCAACGAGAAGATTCGCTCAGTAATCGTGACGGAGAATTGAAGGATGTGTTGAATGAAATGAACAGTGTAATGAGTAAGGATATGGACTGAGACTAAATCGAGGATGGACGAAAGTAATATGGCTAGGAAAAATGAGAACAGCAAGAAACGTAACACCTAAATTATGGATCACGAAGTAAACGAAGTTAAGGAATTGTGCTACCTAGGGGGCAAACGTATGACGGAAGGAGCGAGGAGGACATAAAAGGACTAGAACTGACGGAACAGGTATTCCTGGCAAAAAGAAGTCTGCTAGCATCCTAACCTGAGGAAAAAATTTCTGAGAATGTACAGTCATGCTCAAAAGTGTGTCTATACCCTTAGAGAACTTGAAGTGTATTTTGTCATTCCTGAATAAATCCGTATCCCACTTCTTTGCACGTCGATTCTACCTGCCTATCTCATTTCGTAATCTCTGCTTGAGCGTTATGTAATCTAACTCAAATGATTCAGTGTTCCTGGCGGTTTCCAAGTATACTTCCTCCTCCTCTCGCGATTCTTGAATAGAGTGTTCTATTAGTAGCAGAAGTTAATTGTAAATTCTCTATTAGACTTTCTCCTCTCTCTGTCACCAAATTCATAACCTCCATTAACGTTTTCTTGTACTCCCTCCCTAACAACCGCATTCCAATTCCCCATGACTATTAGATTTTTATCTCCCTTTACGTACTGAAATACATGTTCAATATCGTCACATATTCTGTCTCCTCATTCCCTACTTCCAACCTCGGAATGAACTACTGTTGTCGGTGCAGGTCTCTTGTCAGTTAGGATGTTACTGTTCACAGAACTCACTGTCTACACTACCTTCCTGTTCATAACGAATCCTACTCCCATTATGCCGTTTCTGCAGCTTCTGTTATTATCCTACACTCGTTTGATCAGAAACATCTTCTTTCGATTTCACTTCACTGAGCCCCACTGTATCTACATTCGGCTTTACCGTTTCCGTTTTCAGATTATCTAGTTTCACTACCTCGTCCAGATTTCTGACATTCCACGCCCCGACTCGTGGACTATTCTTTCGTTGGCCGTTCGATCTTTTGATCATGGTTAGCTCCCCATTGCCAGTCCATGCCAGGGGCTCCGAATGGGGAGTTAGTCCAGAATCTTTTACCAGTGGACAGATCATCATGACACTTATTCAACTGCAGGCCACATGTCCTACGGATACACACTCTGTGTCTTTAACGCCTTCTGCTTTCCTATGCCGTTGATCATTGCTGATTCTTCAGCCTAATGAGGCAGTTTCCCACCTCAAAGGCAAGAGAGTGCCCTGAACATCTATCCGCTCCTTCGCCCTCTTTGACAAGGCTGTTGGCTCAATGGGGACAGAGAACATTTTGATTTTTAGGGCACGGTTACTCCAATTGAATATACACAACCTAGACGTGAGAAACCGATGCTACCAAGGACAGCGTCCCTTGTGAGAGGTGTATACAATCGCACAAAACTGCATGAAAAAAAAACAAAGAAAAGAAAAGAAATACAGAAATGAAGCCACAATTTAAATTCAGAATCTAAAGACACTGTCGAAGTTAATCAAGAAACATCTCTGAATTTCCGAAAAAGCTGACATTTACAAATGCTTCGTCCTCGTAATGGTAGGTGGTAAGATGTAAAAATTTGTTCCGCGAGTACTTCCAATGTAACGCTGAAGGCAGTAAACGCAGGTGAGACTTTGCCACGTATAACGAGAGATTCATTGACGTAATCCTTTTAGGAGTAACAGTCCAGTTACGTAAGGTTTTATGTTTCCATAGTTAAAGACGATAAACATTGGAAAATGTACTCGTCAGTCTTTGCATTGTATTTATTCTCGGCTGACCAGGTTGTTATTGAGCCGGGCTTTTGTTGATGCAGCTAATCTACCTAATGTCAGTTAAAAATTTAATGATACAAGGCACACTGCCTGTAACTTTAGTCAAGAGTATACTTGATTTTGTTTTCTGCAAAATTTGTCCTTTTCGCCGAATGACTATATGAGAAAATACACTCCTGGAAATTGAAATAAGAACACCGTGAATTCATTGTCCCAGGAAGGGGAAACTTTATTGACACATTCCTGGGGTCAGATACATCACATGATCACACTGACAGAACCACAGGCACATAGACACAGGCAACAGAGCATGCACAATGTCGGCACTAGTACAGTGTATATCCACCTTTCGCAGCAATGCAGGCTGCTATTCTCCCATGGAGGCGATCGTAGAGATGCTGGATGTAGTCCTGTGGAACGGCTTGCCATGCCATTTCCACCTGGCGCCTCAGTTGGACCAGCGTTCGTGCTGGACGTGCAGACCGCGTGAGACGACGCTTCATCCAGTCCCAAACATGTTCAATGGGGGACAGATCCGGAGATCTTGCTGGCCAGGGTAGTTGACTCACACCTTCTAGAGCACGTTGGGTGGCACGGGATACATGCGGACGTGCATTGTCCTGTTGGAACAGCAAGTTCCCTTGCCGGTCTAATAATGGTAGAACGATGGGTTCGATGACGGTTTGGATGTACCGTGCACTATTCAGTGTCCCCTCGACGATCACCAGTGGTGTACGGCCAGTGTAGGAGATCGCTCCCCACACCATGCTGCCGGGTGTTGGCCCTGTGTGCCTCGGTCGTATGCAGTCCTGATTGTGGCGCTCACCTGCACGGCGCCAAACACGCATACGACCATCATTGGCACCAAGGCAGAAGCGACTCTCATCGCTGAAGACGACACGTCTCCATTCGTCCCTCCATTCACGCCTGTCGTGACACCACTGGAGGCGGGCTGCACGATGTTGGGGCGTGAGCGGAAGACGGCCTAACGGTGTGCGGGACCGTAGCCCAGCTTCATGGAGACGGTTGCGAATGGTCCTCGCCGATACCCCAGGAGCAACAGTGTCCCTAATTTGCTGGGAAGTGGCGGTGCGGTCCCCTACGGCACTGCGTAGGATCCTACGGTCTTGGCGTGCATCCGTGCGTCGCTGCGGTCCGGTCCCAGGTCGACGGGCACGTGCACCTTCCGCCGACCACTGGCGACAACATCGATGTACTGTGGAGACCTCACGCCCCACGTGTTGAGCAATTCGGCGGTACGTCCACCCGGCCTCCCGCATGCCCACTATACGCCCTCGCTCAAAGTCCGTCAACTGCACATACGGTTCACGTCCACGCTGTCGCGGCATGCTACCAGTGTTAAAGACTGCGATGGAGCTCCGTATGCCACGGCAAACTGGCTGACACTGACGGCGGCGGTGCACAAATGCTGCGCAGCTAGCGCCATTCGACGGCCAACACCGCGGTTCCTGGTGTGTCCGCTGTGCCGTGCGTGTGATCATTGCTTGTACAGCCCTCTCGCAGTGTCCGGAGCAAGTATGGTGGGTCTGACACACCGGTGTCAATGTGTTCTTTTTTCCATTTCCAGGAGTGTATATTTGTGTTATTTTCAGTCAGATGACGGAATTTACACGTTTTAGTTCCTATGAGTGAGCTGAAACTCTGTTAAATAATAGGCAGTATTCTTTGGAGATTCGATGGGAGAGGAATATTAAAGACACAGGGATTCAGTCTAATTTTTATGCTGATTCACTAATACTTCCATGAGAACTTTGTTTTAGGCGCTCTAGAGCGGGGGATGACCAAACTCAAACTATATAAAACGTCAATATTAAATTTTTAGCTAGGTTTATAACCTTATTTCAAACATCACGTAAAGGGTAATGAGTAAGGAAACAAGAGCAGCAATAAGCCACTAAAACATACGAGGACGTTCTGAAAATTAAGGCCTCCGAATTTCTTATGTGAATATTCTTCAACTATTTTTTAAAAATAAAACAAACGATATTAACATCTGACATCTACATTCTACATGTCAACATATTTGCAACTCTGTGTTGATAGAGGGCTCCGAATTGTAGCGTGTAACATGGCAGTGTGTAACGTAACTGTGTGGGGGTGCGTGAGAAACAGCGTGCTGTAATAGAGTTTTGGATTCGAACGGTTCGTCCGCACATTGAACACCCCTCCATCAGCATAAAAATGCCAAAACACACACAGGCATTACTTTGCAGCACGACATCGTAACTGAATGCCATAGTTTGGTTATTTAATATAAAGTACTAGAAAGAATCAGTATAACATCTAAGACCTTGAAATCTGGACCTTTAGGGGAAGTGCTGTCAGATGGGGATCACCAGACAAATTGCTTGACGAAACTTTCAACATATGTGAACGACGAAACATCGAAAGTAAACTAACAAACGAGTAACCACAATAGCGAATGCTGGTATAGCGCTGAACTACATATAGCTCTTACTTTATTTACCCAAAGATTGACATTTATTCGCAACAAAATAAAGGATTTTATATAATGAATTAAGTTGCAGACACAACGGTGTGCTGTTGTTGGTACGAACTTCATTGAAACTACTTGGTGTGCAACACTTTGCAGAGCTGATATTGAGTTTACCCTGACGTCTGCACAACTGTACTGACGCTTCTAATGGAACTAGTTGCTGCTGCGAAAACTGGGCATTCTTTTCCAAAGCTAAAACTATTTGAATATTATATACGTTATACACTGAGTCAGGAACTGTTATCCGGTTTGGCACAGATGCCAGCAGGAGATAGGCAGGTCAGAGGACTGATTGACTGGCGAGCGAATGTAACAGAAATTTTGAAACTCGTTTATGGACATCAAGGTATTGTGCAAGATATAATTCTACGCTTACCGTTTTGTCTTCCAGTTCTGGAGATTTAATGACTCGGAAAGCTGTTACAGTATCAGAAAAACTCAGCAAGAGTACTGTTTACATCTACCCACGCAACGGCAGTTCGTGACGTCATGAGACCACTACCAAATTTCGCGGAATTTGCCGACGTATGTTATCGAGCCTGTAATGAGAAAGAGTTGTCGGTGTTTGTTTTATTTATTAAAGGTTGATACAGAAAACTTTTAATACGATGAACGAACTCTCATGCCACAAGAAACAATGATTTACAAACCCACAACCTGACGTGAGTTCGGGATTGTAGCACAATAACATTTTTTTAAAGAAATAGATATTTCATAAATAACAAAATTTTGATACACTGATTCAAATAAAATATACACTGCATCTGTTAATGGCTCTGCAAAATTACTCAACAGTTACTTTAGTTGAAAAGGCAACACATGCTCTTAGTAATAACCGTCGAATAGGTAACAACTAGTGAACGGTGGCTGTGATAAGCTAAGGGGTCTATGAGTGCAAATTTAAGGTCATTAAAGAAAGAGTATTTTTGATGAATTCGAGCCATTTCAGATTATTCAATAAAATGGAAATCACACAAAGCTTTAAAAGGAACTTGACTCACATATGAAAATTAAACACCTTTCTTTCTTTTTTTTTTCAAAAAAAAAAAAGAAAAAAACCAAAACAGCTAGTACTCTGACGTATCAAATTAGCATCAACCTAATAAAGTTCAGTGCTGTTAGGTGCAGGGCGAAACACGCTAAACAATTGAGGCAAAGTCAACGAACAAAGTTGATAGATTCTCACCCATATCACACCGAAGCAAAGTTAAGTTCTGTTTAACCACACAGAATAGCTTTCGATCAGTGCACAACGCCTTCCCAGTGTGACACCAACTAAAGACGCTTAATATTGATTTTATTCTGCTTGTAGCGAGCCAACAAATCCCGTCGCACAGTACGGCTACAACGGCCAGTTACATCTGCTGGAGCTACAAACTTCCTTCACGCAGAGCGCCGTGTCTCCATGTAACCTACAGTTTCCTTTTAATTTATTAGCATCAGGGACGTGCCAATAAGCCGTCTCAATAGTGTAATGTCAGTTCTGACGATAAGAACGAAAATATAATGCAACATATAGTCCTCGAACGGAGAAAAATCTCCTACTCAGCCTGGAATCGAACCCGGGTCCATTCGGTTAGCAATCCCGGACTTGTAAACCCGTACACGACGGCTTATAAACATTTCAGAAAATTGTTCGGCTTGCACTGCCCTGTGTTACAAGTTTTAAAGTGTACTTCGGCCCCGCACCACCTCGTGCCTTCCATAAACTCAGCTTCGACGGAGCACTGAAATCCACTCGGTGCTAAAACAACACTTCACTTGCCCGTCCACGTCGCTCTACAGCGGTTCGCGCTGCACACTCGCCACCTCTGGACCGTGTCACTTCTTCAAAATGTTCAAATGTGTATGAAATCTTATGGGACTTAACTGCTAAGGTCATCAATCCCTAAGCTTACACACTACTTAACCTAAATTATCCTAAGGACAAACACACACACCCATGCCCGAGGGAGGACTCGAACCTTCGCCGGGACCAGTCGCACAGCCCAAGACTGCAGCGCCGAGACCGCTCGGCTAATCCCGCGCGATTCTCACTTCTTCTTTTGTGTTAAAGTGGTTTCTGTGCTTCTGAATTTCTGTGGCCTCTCTGTACACCTTGGCATAATAATGATTTAACTGTGTCAAAACCACAGTGTCAAAGAAAGGGATTTGGTGTTTCAGCTGGTTCCAGTGCATATTCTGCTACTACTGATTCCTCTTGCCCAGGCGAAAATTGCTCTTGTATTCAATAAATATGGTGTTAACGCTTTTCTTTGCAGTTCCTATGTGCACTTGGTCAACAAGTCTATGAAATTTTAGCCGGCTGTTGTGGCCGAGCGAGCGGTTCTAGACGCTTAAGTCTGGAACCGCGCTGCTACTACGGTCGCAGGTTCGAATCCTGCCTCGGGCATGGATGTGTGTGATGTCCGTAGGTTAGTTAGGTTTAAGTAGTTCTAAGTTCTAGGGGACTGATGACCTCAGAAGTTAAGACCCATAGTGCACAGAGCTATTTGAACCATGACAGAGCTCTTCCTCCAAGTGCTGTGGTTTACAGCTTCTTTTAGCCCCGTCCACCAATGTTTTGATAAGTATTCTTTTTTTTCATGGCATTTTGACTGGAGTTTCTGTGAAGGTACTTATCCGTCTGAGTGCGCTTTCAGTAAACCTTATGTGCTAAAATTCCTTGATTTTGTAAGTGCCTAAGCAATCAAAAATGCGGTTACAGCTTTCTCTTTTTCCATAGTGAACTTTATATTATAATTTTCAGTGTTCAGAAAATTTAGAAATTCTGAGAATTTTTTTTCTCCACGAGGCCAAAGAAACGAAAGCATCATCCACGTACCGTAACCTACAACAGGGCTTCTTCTTCACCGTCTGAAGGGTTGCTTCTACAAGTTTTGCCACATAAAGATTCGCTACAAATGCGCAGAGTGGATTTCCCAAAAGCCACACCATGAGTTTGCTCAATGAGCTTGTTACCCCAAGCAGAAAAAGTAGTTGTAAAAGCGTTTTAAATTAATGGCAGGGATTGTAGAGAAACCAGTGATATACTATGAAGAAACAAACAGTCTTGGTTTGCAAGTTGGATTAAATTTTTTAAATTTACTATCGACGTTGGTGGTCCGTGCTGAAAGAATCTGTGAACCTCTGCACCTGTAAGACGAGATCGATCATTTAAGAACCACCTTCCATTCGTAAAAACTTTCACAGACTGTTGCTCTATCCTCTTCTAGCGGAGCGACGCTTGCGAAGTGAGGCATACACTTCAAAATAACAAGATTTTATTGCAAGAACTAAGCTAAATTCAACCTCTGAGAATGCGAAATTTGAGAAGAACAATGTATTGGGGCACAGGGAAGACTAACACCGACACAGTCCCACGAGGCCGGTAAGTCGTAGGGCAATCCCCTGATGAGCAGCAGGTGTTGTGGCTACACGGTCGTATTAGGCCGAGAGCTCGTAGGCAGTCTGTTGGTACGGACACGGTCCCACAAGCCGATGAGCACGTGGGCAGTCACAAGAAATACTGCGAAGCGGTGCCCTCTGAGCGGCTGGTGGATGTTCTGCGTTGCCCGTGGCTTAGGACGTGGGCGGGCAGCGATGTGGCAGCGGCAGGCGTCCGTGTCCGTAGCGGAGATTTGAGGCGGCTGTCGGTTGTTCGGAACTCGGGACACAACTGGCTCTCCACGGGTATACGCCTGGTATCGCGTGCGAATGTGACCGTGCGGACGTAAATAAGTGCTGCGCTGTGCGCTGCTACTTCCACGGCATGTAGTGGCAAGCCTAGCGTCCCAGGACGCTGTGGCGACGGCTGGTGGCGTGACTGCATACAGTGCCTTGCCTCTTCTGATTACAAATAACCTCCTAGATGAGGCCTGCAAACCATACACATAAATGTGATTGCCGAAATATGCTGAGGCAGACCTACATATTAAACAGCCGCATCAGAAGAGTATTCAGAGTACTGGGAAAGGTTCAAGTGTCTCACCCAAAAAAAAAAAAAAAAAAGGATGCGCGATTTTTAGAATACGGAAAAGCACTTACACCCGGCGCTTTCCATGGCAGGAGCGTAGAAAATCCCTTTCATTTGGTGTGAAGTGTATAAAGGAACATCAAAAAGAAGCATTAACACCCGCCTTAAGGAACACAAGACGGATAAATCGGTAGCAGCCGGCCGTGGTGGCCGAGCGGTTCTAGACGCTTCAGTCCGGAACCGCGCGACTGCTACGGCCGCAGGTTCGAATCCTGCCTCGGGCATGCATGTGTGTGATGTCCTTAGGTTACTTAGGTTTGAGTAGTTCCAGGGGACTGATGACCTCCGATGTTAAGTCCCATAGTGCTCAGAGTCATAAATCGGTAGTAACAGATCATGCACTGAGACCAGGGAACCACAAAATTCGTTTCTCTGACACTGTGCAAGAGGTCCATGACTAAGGAATTTATTGCTAGCGCAGCCAAGCAGATGTAATTTCGATAGATTGCTCAGGCGCTGCCTGCGATATGTAAGCTATAAGAGAATCGCAGGCCAGAGAGCAGTGCCGCTAGCAGTAGTAGTTGTAGCTCTGGCAGTAGTAGTAAGTAGTAGCCAGCAGTCGGTTGTATGGAGTTGGCGGGGCCGGTCGTGGGTAGCGATGGCGGTGTCTGAGCGATGTAGTATAAGGTAAAAGCAGCCGCGCGCTATGTAGTTTGTTACAACTAAATTTGTGCTATTAATATATCAGGTCCCATGTAAATGTTTTTTTTTTTTAATTTTATAAGAAAGGTTATTTTTAAAAGATTTAAAAAAACATTTACATGGCACTTGATACAACAACAGTACAAATTTAGTTGTAACAAACCGAACTACATATGCGCGCGGCTGCTTTTACCTCATACCACATCGCTCAGGCACCGCCATCGCTACCCACGACCGGCCCCGCCAACTACATACACCCGACTGCTGGCTACTACTCACTCCTACTGCCAGAGCTACAACTACTACTGCTACCGGCACTGCTCTCCGGCCTGCCATTCTCTTATAGCTTACATATCGCAGGCAGCGCCTAAGCAATCCATCGAAATTACATCTGCTCGATTGCGCTAGCAATAGATTCCTTAGTCATGGACCTCTTACAACTGTTTTAACAAGATCTAATTATTACTACGGAATGCTGTGTAGAAACTCCATAGAAATGCAGAAGTGCCAATCAATTGTAGAAGAAAAGAAAAAAGACAGAAATTAGACAGGTTATGAGTCCAAGTTCTAAATAAGAGATGATATAAAAGAGAGAACAGCACCGGTTCCTCCTCACTACAAGCTGCATAACGTACCACGGCGCGACTCCGCGAGTTTAGGCAGCTGTGTGATGACGCCACGAAACGACAGCTGTTTGGATATATATAAAGAGTTCGACTTGCTGAGTTTGTCGGCAAGGCCCCTGATGATGTCTCCAGCATTGGAAGACGAAACTTTAGGCAGAGAATTATGTTCTATACCCATAAAACAAAAATTAGCAATAACGCAAAAGCAGGCCGTGAAAGCCTGCATTCTAAGAAGAAATTTTGAAAAGACACTTACGGATCCATCCTGCAGAGACCGTGCAGATAAAACCAGGCAAACAGCAGCTTGAACACAAGTGCGTAGTCAGTCATTCTCTCCTCGTCTCATCTGCGCGTGGAATAGCAGCAGACTTAATGATTCACAGTGATGAATAAGTCCATGGAAAATGAAAAAACACGAGATACGGGTTTTTACCGACTTTTCACACACAAAAACAGGGGAAAACACATTGAAGTTAACAGAATAAATAAAGTCGCTAAGGACATACAGTTCACTAATAGTGTACGTTTTTATATGGATGTTCATATTTAGTTACTTATTTAAATTATGTTTTCGTTCCTGTTTTCTCTTACAACACTATGTTAGGTATTGTTTCACTTCTTGTAAGTTTACTCTGTGTTGTAATTGACTTAATTGTAATATATTCGTTCTAAATGTAAGATGACATGTAACTAGTTAAATATAGATTATCATAAGAAGGAGTTTGAATGTAAGATGATTTGTAACTAGTTAAATATAGATTATCATAAGAAAGAGTTTGGTATTACATTTAACTAATATGTACCTTGGGTACATGCAGTACTTGTTATGTACAATGTTGTATGACAAATAGCTGTTTTATTTAATGAAAAGCGAGAAAATATTTGGTAAGATTGCATTCCGCTTCACAAAAATGTTTAAAATAAAATTCCAAGTTTTAGTATAGTGTAGTGTAGTGTGTGTGTGTGTGTGTGTGTGTGTGTGTGTGTGCGTACGTATTTTCATGGAAGCAAGGAGGGGTAGGGAATGGAGTGTGACAGAATGCAAGAAGGGGAAACGACTCAATATTATGTACATGCCCTCGGTCCACTAAGAATATACTTGCACTCTTGGAAAGAATGCGTGTTACGGGTGACTAATAATAACGTACATAATAATCCATACTAAAGATGCGGCTTGGCTTGCTCGAAAGCAGTAGTAATCATTGATCATAACACCTCAAATTGACCGTGCTCTATGTGTGAACCACCGTCAACACGAATGTGTAGAATGCAGTAAGTTCCCAACGTCACCAAAAGAAGTATTTCTGATTTAGACAGACGTTCATGTATGCGAGGAAAAGGGGTTTCGTAGTGATTGCCATAAGTAGTTAAAATTTCGTTGTGCTCTGTAGCGCATCTTCAACTAGAATCACGTTATGTGTGTCAGGTTTCTTACTCACCTGACTCGACGTTTATTTACATACGATAATTTGAAACCTCCCTCAAAGGAAGTTGTATTTCTCAGTCTCATAAATTTTCAGGAAGTAAATATAGCTTTTGGTAAATGTAATTGTTTTCCTTTGCTACTATTTCTTTATACAATTTATTATATATGGTCAAGTGATACAGTACGTTTTATAGAATGAAAAACATGTACGTGTATTTAGCAAATTTTACCATATTTACAAAGTTATCTTGATTTATACAGAGCTTTCCACGTAAGAATGTTGCATATCCCATAAAATTACATTGTAAAATAACGTTCTACAATGCAAAAATAGTGGCAAATATCTACACAACATGTTATTTGCCTTCCTGAAAGACTGCGATATATTTATTTAATTAACGTCCAAGCTAAAAACAAGAAAGAGTTCTATATAGGACAAGAAATTACAGCAAAGAAGAAAATGAAACAGAGAAAAAATAAATTGATATATTCAGTCAGAAGATCACATTCCCTGTATATATATATCCAACAAGTTCCTCATTATCCCAGCAGATAGAGGAAGAAGTTCGTTGTACAACAAAGGATGCATTTTCCAGCGGTCGAATTTGCATAGCTCCGACACAATGCAATCACAACTACACAATACAGGGTTTTGACCACGAATGACGCTTGCAATGTGTTGAGGAAATTTCGCAGGCTTTGCACAGGTATTGGGATGTTGAAGGTTGATCTTCTTTCATTTGCTTTTAGCAGGGGATGATACAACTGAAGCTGATGGCATAATGACTAATCCGCAAGTACAGTGCATTTAGATCCTCAGGATTAATATTTCACCATGTAACTGGTTATTTTCAAGTTTGGGTCAGACTTCATAATTATTTCAACGACATTGACAGCAACTGAATCACTATGGCTGATTTCATTTCTAATGAAAGATGAACTTAAAGATGAACTTGAGATATCACATACTTCCATTCGTAGGTAATCATCACATCCATTTCTCTTTTTTCCAACTGATGAAAAGAAACTGTCCCAAGGCAGAAATCTATGCTCCAAAACAATGAACTTAAGCTCTACTGTTCTAAATCACCCAATCAGCGCTAGGTAGTTTTACAAAAGTTCCACTGGCCAGCTTTTTTTCAAACCAAAGGTCATATCGTAAACTGCCACGCAGCGACAAATTACCAGCCCCAAGATATCAATTTCTCGAGAGACAAGTTTTTCCTAAAACATGTCACTACCGGCACAGTACACAAGGCAATTATGAGAATCTCTTCCGAGGCAGTAGGAAATGATGGAGTGAGCATTGGCATGATTAAGAACGTCGTAAACACTATTACTCCAGTTATCACAGACATCTTCAACCTGTCTCTTGTCAGTAGTACATATCCTACTGAGTGGAAGCAAAGCTTAATTCAACCTATACCCAAGACTGACAACCCTAAGTCGCCAGGTGACTACAGGCCGATCAGCATACTTCCTGCAATATCTAAAGCCCTAGAACACATCGTCCATGAACAGCTGACGGATTACCTCAAAACTCATAACATCCACGACAAATATCAGTCAGGTTTTCGAAAGCACCATAGTACAGCAACTGCATTAATCAAAGTAACTGATGACATTAAACATGCTATGGACAGACGTGAAGCTACCATCCTAACACTGCTTGACTTTAGCAAGGCTTTTGATACAGTTGACTTTGATATATTACTAATTAAAAAGAAGCAGCTGAATTTCTCAAACAGCGCAATACACTGGTTCGACAGCTACCTCAAAAACAGAAGTCAACAAGTCATTTGTGGGTCGGAAAAGTCATCATGGAAAAACGTGCGCTCTGGAGTTCCCCAAGGCTCCGTCCTTGGTCCATTACTCTTCTCACTGTACATTAATGATATTTCTTCAGTGATTCACTCCTGCAACTACCATCTATATGCCGACGACATCCAACTGTACATAAGTGCAAGCCCCAAGAACATTGCTGACGCAGTAGCGAGTATGAACACAGATCTTTGCTCTGTTTCTCGATGGGCACAGAACCTAGGTCTGAAACTAAACCCCAAGAAATCCCAGGTCATACTTATATCTCATCCAAAGTTAATCAGTCGGTACTTTCGCGAAACAGTCCCTCAAATACTCCTCAGTGGTACCCAACTACCATACCAAAAAACAGTAAAAGACCTTGGAATAATCTTGGATGAACACCTAAACTGGGAAGAACAAACAGTCACAGCTTGCCGGAAATCGCTCTCCTCCCTACATGCAATTCAAAAATTTAGAAAAATATTTCCAACCCATGTTAAACAAAAATTAGTCCAAACACTAGTCTTGCCTAATCTTTACTACTGTGATGTAGTTCAACATGGCACAAATAATGAAAATTCGAGATGCCTCGAGCTAGTGATGAATGCTTGTGTTAGATACGTATGCAACATACGGTTGTATGATCATATCAGTCCTTCATACTCCCAGCTATGTTGGATACGCCCACATAAGGCACGCGATCTCCACACGATGTGCTTACTTCATCGATTTCTTAGCCACTGGTGCCCCCAATACTTATCTTCTCACATTAAACACCTATCATCATTCCACAACCGCAATACCAGATCGGATACGTCTAGCATCTTGGCTGTACCTTTACATAACACAAAATCTTTCTCCGTGTCATTCTCCATCTCAGCCATACGACTATGGAACGCGCTCCCCCGTGATCTGCGTCTTATCCAAAACCACTCAACATTCAAGAGGGAACTTAAGACTTGCATATTAGGGACGGTATAGCCACCATTGTTGTGCCCCCCCCCTCCCCCTCATCTTTTTCTTTCTCCTCTCCATCATAGCTTCGAATTTTACCATTCTATTTCTCTTCCTCTAACCTATCTACCTCTTCTATATCTCTTTCACCCCATTCCATCGTCTTATGTCTCTGCTTGATGAGAATAACTCACAAGCTGCAAGAATATAACGAGAAAATTCCCAACTAGCAATAGGACTGACACTCATATAAGAAAAATATGTTTACTTTCATATACATAGTCATTATTATTATTATTATTATCATTATTATTATTATTTTTATTATTCTTGATTGTTATAATTATTTTTTGATTGTTATAATTATCATTGTACTACTTTTATAATCTCTATTTTTTTTCTTTAACATTAATACTGTATAACATGTTATATGTCCTACTTTTCTGTAGACACTGGAATTTGTTGAATCTGAGTATGCCTGGTTAGGTGTAAGAGAGGGCCTGAAGGCCCTAATCTTGCCAGGTAAAATAAATGCATAAATAAATAAATAAATAAATAAATAAATATCAAGCAAATTATTCTGATATACTGATGTTACTTTAAGATGATATAAAACATTTTAGAATGATATAAAACATTTTTGGTGCAGTGTTCTTAGGCACTTCTTTACCAGATGTAGAAATATAAGGTTTTCCACTGGTCCTCCTACTTTCCTTCACAATTGGTTCTAGTAAGACAGATCTGTTTTTTTTCTGATTTTTTATGCTTTCGGTACAGTATCTTTTGGACTCAAACTTACATCAGCCGCATCCGCCATTTTCATTTATGTACAATGTTCTTCCACGATGGTCAACTTTACACCTACACGTAGCTAAACTTCCAAAGAAAGAAAGACTCATGTAGCTATGGCAGCATGTAGCATTTCATTACGCTGTAAATTCAACTTTGGCAAAAACATGACACACAAAGTTTTTTGAGTGAGGCCACCATTTACCTTTTAATACAGCACCACGAATATTAGAATCAGTGATATGCTTTCCAAATAATATTAAATGAAATTCCGTGTTTATTAATAGCCAGAATTCCTGAAGTTGCCCACAACATTGCAGACTTCACGCAGGCTGATTGTGCGTGCCACGTGTGGGCCGAGGCTCTGTCCACCTCATCTTTGCGCCTTCCTTCCCGGAAGTAAATGGTGCAGCGCGATATTCCAGTTAGTATTGCGGTGCGGCATTTTTGGGTTGGCATAACTCTCTTCAGTTCGGCAGGATCGTGATGTCAGCGCTGTTTACCTTCACTGTTTGTTTGTGGTATGAAGGATGTTCAAAGGTCCTGTGGCTGTTTGCACAAAAAGCTGCAGTTTGGCAATCAATCGTCATATACCTTTAAAAATCAATGGGAATAACGGAAGAGAAGGATGAGAGTTTTCAATATACGTTGTGCAATCACATGTACGACGGATACTGCAAATTTGCTATGAAACGATAGTAAAATACCTTGCAAAAGGAATTTAAAGATTCAACTGTCAATGAAAGAGCAAAAAATTACAGCTATCAACAGGACGTTCGCTGTTATATACATGAAGAAGCACTTTGTGCTAAATTTTCAGGCATGCAGCACTGAAGAAATTGGCGGTATGAGCAATAAAATTTCTGAAGCTGGACGCGCTATTACACTGTAGGTTCATCAGTTTTCGATGGAACTAAAGGAAGAGTCTGGAGACTTTATGTATTGCTGCAAAGTATGTTACTTAAGAAGCAAGCCTGGAACGATTTTTTGATTTAAACTTCTATTTTTGAATTTGTGAACATAAAATGGGTTGAGGAACGAAAATTAGGACAACCGGAATTGATTGCAGACTGAGCGGTTTGAGTGGATTTGACGGCAAACTGCCCGATGTAAGCATTTCAAGGTGAGAAACAACTTTCTGATTTGAAGAAGATCTATTTAAAACCAAAATCGCATTATGGAAGCGATACATACTGGTAAACATAGTCCAGTTCTCTAAGCTCACTGTCGTTAAAAAACACATGAGGTTTGAAGAATTCGTTGTGGCCTTGAGAGATCTACCAGGACAGTTTCCTAAAAGTTCTGAGGACATTGCCAATCTCACAGGTGTTTCTGAGCTGTTTCCGAGATCTTGGCTGTTTCAGCTGAAAGCGCTCATATGAACCAATTAAGTCAGAATTACGTCGGAATCTGAGTGCGAAAATCTGTGAAACTGTCCGCGCCTGTCCGTATGTCGACAGTTTGTGTCAGATGTGAACTATGTTATGGCTTTAGCGCCCCAAAAATGATTTTATAATACTGAAAATGTGTTTTGTTTGTGATTTATGTTGTTCCGAAATATGAAATATAAAACGAAGTTGTGTGCACACTTGAATCAAGCGCCTTCTCAGTTTCCCTCTCTTCCAACTCCGCGCGCTTTACGTGCTGTGGCGGTGGGGCAAATATGCAGTTACGCTGAGTGCTGTAGCGCTCATACCATGGCACCGCTCGCGAGCCGAATACTTCGCCGCCTCTGGTTTAAAGTAATAATTTTGAAGCTGTAGGACATACTGTATTATTATTTCAGCTGCAAAGTCACGAAAATGCGGAGCTGGATTATGACATTGAAATAAAGAGAGAGAAAACGTTCAAAATTTTGGTACTTCAAAACAGTATTTGATAACAAATGTTTTTCCTTTATTACGTGACTGGCTTGGCACTATGAGGTCCTCATCAGCTGCGTCTTTCTTCCTGCACTACTGAACAAAACATAAAAGACTTCTACTGAAGATTTTGTTGCTGCATTGGTCTTCATTCGGAAGACTGTTTTGACGCAGTGCTTCATGCCACTGTATCCTCTTGCGGCCTCTCCATCACCCAATAACTACTGCAACCAACATCCACTTCAAGCTACTTACTGTATTCTTCCCTTGGTTTCTCTTTCCACTTCCTACCCCACTCACTTTCCTCTATTACTAAAATTACGATTGCCTCATGCCACAGGATGTGCCCTAAGAAAAAAAGCTCTTCCCCAGTCAAACTGCGCAATAAATTTATTTTTTCCTGCAATTCGAATCATTACCTCCTAATTAGTTACCCAATTTACCCATCTAATCTTCTACATTCTTCCGCAGCACCACATTTCAAAGCGCTCTAATCCTTCTTGCCTTAACTTCCTTACGTCTACGTTTCACTTCCATAAGGGGCTGCACTTCGCACATCTTCAGGGAAGAGTTCCTAACATTTAAATTTCTGTTAGATGTTAATACATCAATCTTTCTCAAAAATGATTTTCATTCCACTGCCGGCCTACATCTTCTCTTCTTCCACGATTGTCAGTTTTTGCTCCCCAAGAGCAAAATTCATCTACTACTTTCAGTGTCTCATTTCCTAATGTAGTTCCTTCGGCTTCGACAGATTAAAGTCAACTACATTCCATTACTCTTATTTTACTTTTGTTCTTTTTATAATCTCGTTTCAAGATAGTATCATTTTCATTCACTTGCTGCTCCAAGTTATTTCCTCTTGTGACAGAATTACAGTGTCACCGGGGAGCATAAAATGTTTTAATACTTCTCCCGGAACTTTAATTTCCTCCCCAAATTTTCTCTTATTTTCATTTACTGCTTCCTCACAGTACGGATAGAATAACATCAAGGATAGGCTAAAAATCACGTCCCATTCCCATTTCAATCACTGCTTACCTTTCATGTGTTTCAAATACTACAAATGCAGTTTTCTGTACAAGTTACAAATAACTTTCCTTGTCCTATGTTGTGTCCCCGCTATATTCAGAATTTCGAAGAGTGTATATCAATCGACACAGTGAAGAGTTTTCTTTAAATCTGCAATACTATAAACGTAGACTTCACTTTCTACATATTATATTTTGAGACAAGTCGCGGAGTAAATGTTGCCTTGCGTGTTCCTATAGTTTGTCGAAACCAAATCTCAACTTCCAGTAGGCAGATTACTAACAGTTTTTCAATTATTTTTTTAAATAATTGGTATCAGGATTTTGTAAGCTTGATCTACTCAACTGATTGTTCGGTAATATTCATAACTCACAGCACGTGCCTTCTTTGCAGTTGTGGTTATTACACTTTTTTTAAGTCTGCCAAGACAGCCACCACAGAGCAGTGCAGAGTAGATGCCTCGCAGCACTCCAAGACCAAGGAGTTCTGCGGCCCAGTCCATCGCAGTCCGATCAGCCCTTGGCTCTGGGCTACCTCAGCCCGCCAAGCCAACCGCACGGGCGGGCTGCGTCGCAGTGCGGACAATGCTAGGTGGACAGACTGCAGAAATACATTGTGCGTGGCACCGGAAAGAGAAAGGTTCAAGGCTTTATGCTCGCACAGACACTGTACCAAACACTCAACATGAGCACAGTGAGTTGCTCAGGAAACATCGAAACCGTAGTCCATTTCATGCCACACATGAATCAACAGGGCCCTGTGTACTGATTTGACAGCTTCAACAGTTTGATTTCCAAGGTCTTGAAGAGTAGCTGCCGCAGGTGGGACGGATGCAGTGTCTTTTATGTGTCTTCATAGAAAAAACTCGCAAGGTGTGAGGTCTATTGACCTGGGTGGCCAAAGGCAGTAGACAAGATCTTGTTGTCCATCTCTTCCAATCCAATGTTGTAGGATGGCGTTGTTAAGATTACGCCGCACCTCAAGGTGAAATTGAGGCAGGACGCCGTCAGGCATAAAAATGAAACTTTTGGGACCTTCGTGAAGTTGAGAAAACAATCAGTGCTGCAACATTTCCAGATATGTCATTTCTCTGACATTTTTCTCGCAATAGTCTAACTCAGTGGAAAGAAATACTTCCTGCCGCACACAAGATTAGAACCCAGAGTCTCGCGTTGTAAAATCGCTTACGTAGGCCCGGAGCCACACCAACGTCAGTACTTGATTTAGAGAGATGTGCAGCGCTGCCCCCGCCGGCGCGGGTAAGATGGACAAGCCCAGCTGCTGCACGTGTTGCAAGGTACGTCACGTGATGAAGTCACAAGTTTAAAATTTAAGTCGTCCATTTCCAAAACCCGTTAAATCTATTTCTTTCCAATATTAACCTCTTTATAAGTCGAAAGAGTACTCTTCGAGCTACACAGAACGTTATATGAGCCCCAGAAACTGATACTTCTGTTATAAAAGTAACTCCTAGGTTTGTCTGAAGTTCCAGACTATTTTATATCCGTGGTGGCCGCAGTTCCAGCAGACGTTAAGACTCCTGATAACAGTATAGGACATAAAATTGTTATAGCTAGTGCTTATTTAATGCTCTGAAAAGATACATTTACAAAACCAGTTATTTCAGTACATCTGTCAAATTATATTTAGCAAACATTTTAAACACTATGCTGTTTCTTCTAGTGGCCAATAATAATTTAGTTACAGCAATAAATATCATTAAATGTATATATTTTTCTTAATTTGAGCCCATCATTTTCAAACCAAAACATTTTCAGAAATTGTTATATCCAGATTTCAGTTCCAAATGTCGATATGTTCAAAGTAAAAAGTTGGTATGAAATAAATAAAGGATAAGAATAAAAACCAAATAACAATGACAGTTTTTTCTTGTTTCTGAAAACTTTTGCTATGTGGATGGAAATGGTCGACTGATTTGTCATCTGCTTTTAGGATATTGCCCGACATTTGCGGCCCTGTGTGTCTCATGTTAAATTACTTGTCTCAGTGTCATCCACGTCCTTATGGTAGTTTCTAAACGTTGATACACAACAACAGCCATCAAGAAACGTCTGAACAAAATGATAGATTTTTCTAAATACTGAATTTAAAACATGATACGTTGAGGCTGAAATGAAGCAAAACTAATTTACTAATTTGAAAAACGGTGCACAGAAATTATATGCAACAAACCGTGCGATAAACGAAAACTTTTCCACCGCTACAGACAACGGAAAACGGTACTTAATGTCCGAGAAGATTTTCATTATACTTTTTCACACATTTCTCTCGAGCAAATAAAAAAGAAGATCATTAACATTGTCTGGATGTAGAAGTAACCGTCTTGCGTTAAAAATAAAACCTGCAAAACTAAAATTCCTTTCAGAAGCAGATCTAGACACTTGTATACACAATATTTTTCTGGCGATCTTCTTCAGAGTGGGAAAATTGTACCCTCTCGTTTCCCAGACAGTTTTAAACGACGAAATGGTGGCCAGACAAAAGCTGTTACCTCAAAGCACCTCTGGACCGTTAACTTTTCCTGTATGTGCTGTTTCCGAGTCTTCTCTGTCCTGGGTCGCCTGACTCGAATGCTGTAACAGTGTTATCTACTATGCCAACAGAAGGTGCAGCGTAGGTGATTTCCCCAGTTCTAATTCCTTGCAGCTCCTTTGAAGGGCTGCAGTAGCACCACATGTTTTAAAAGTTATAAATTAAACGATAACGTAGATGAATTGCTGTAATAGAATAGGATACACACGATGAGAAGAAAAATTAGTTCTTTCATCAGCGTGATACCAACTCTTTCAATTCTAGCTATTTCTGCCTTCTCAGAGAGCTTTTCGCTTAAAGACGAATACTGGCTCTCTACCGATTCTAATATTGTCAGCCATGTATCCCAGAACTACTCCAGTGATATATCGAGAGCGCTAAGAAGGTCACTTTTCTTCGCGTATGTGACGAGTTCTTTCGTCTCGGTCAGTAGATGATGAACTCGTGGACAGTTGACGCATATATACTCAGTACTAAAAGCATTTCGTAGAACTGTGTTTAGCATATGGCAGGAACAATTCAATCGTGAAAAATAGCCCAGTCCAGCGACAAAGTTAGTACCCTGATCAGTCGTAAAATGCACATCTTTCCATTTAGTCGTGGAAAAAAAAAGAGACATAAATCGTCTGAACAATTCTGTTCGAAAGTTATCGCCCGTGTTTGGTTCATCTGGAAACTGGGTTGTAAACAGAGCACGAGATCTGAGAGTACAGTCAACAAAATAGGTGACAGTACATGTCAGATAACAGTTTCTTCGTGCGCGGCATATGAACTTGTCTGTAGCGGCTGAGCGTTCACTTTTTGCTGTATGAGCGATTACCTGAGGTATAATTGCCTTTGCAGATACTTTTTAGTAAGTCACTCTAATGTCCATTAACTTCTGAACAAGATCCAAAAAGCCTTCACCTCCTATAGTCCCGTAAGACTTTGGGTCTCGTGCACTCATAGATACGCGTTTATCGACAATTATCTCGTGGGCAGGTGTAGAAAGGCGTTTCTCGTCCGCACGACACCATTGTTTATGAAACATATGTGGATATGCGAATTGTTGCTTGACACTTTAACATAAATGTAAATTCCTCTGCACAGCGAACATCAAATAAAACTAACGTTTTTCTCATCGCTGCCCTCTAAAGGCTGCAATAGCGTCCGGATTATAGTTCTATACTCATCACTGCTTAGTTTTTCTTTTTCTTCCGTTTTTCTTCACTTGCACTCTTTCAACTATAAACCACGTTTAACTCCTGCGCTCATTTCCTGTGTTAAGAAAAAAAAGTTGGGACGTCGCACAACTTCACTACGACTGCCCTACTGACTGCTCGTAGATTGTAGCTCGCAACTGCGATCAGTTCTGCTACTAGTCCGTAGATCTCAGTACACGAGTTCTTGTGTACAGCAGTTCTTGGCCCTTGCGGCGACGTCGCAGGATCGTATCTCCCGAGAGTCCACTACGCCGGCACAGTAGCTCAACAGCCGGCACGGTAGTTCAGCGTGTCCGATCAGAGGGCTGGCTGCCTTCTGTAATAAAAAACTGAGTAAAGGAATCAACTATCAACTTGAACGTATGTCATGTGACGTCCGTTCAGACCAAACACATCGAACAATACGGAACAAAATGAAATAATAAAAGAAAGCTTGTTCGGTCAGAGGGTTAGCTGCCCTCTATAATAAAACACTGAGTCAACGGCTCAACACTGAACTTGAACGGGTGTCATGGGACATACGCAACGAATAAATGCGACGAACAAAATCGAAAAAATGAGAACAATAAAATAGGGCGGCCTCAACCCGCGGGCCGGGCCTCTGTGCACGACTCTGAGCCACCGTCAAAACATATACATAAAAAAAGCGTTGTGATAAAGAAAACAGTCCCTTAGTGTAGCGTTATTTGTGTTTCTTGTTTCAGCCACAAACTGTAGTGGCTGATGAGTGCTAGCGTGCTAGTCGCCCGTCGACCATTGACCAGGTGTTGTCAATAGGCGAGACATCTTGAAAAAAACAGTGGAAACCTGTATCGAGGTATCACGAGACCACGGGACACATGCAGTCTTGCTTTACCTTACTGAAAGAAGAAGTCCCTGAGATCTCGAGGAAACAACACAGTGATCGGCTGGAAAGAAGAGGTGGTGCTACTGTCTTGGCTAGTCTTTGGGTGCACTACTGTGTTCGAGTCTTTCTGCTGCTACGCCAGTGCATACCGTAACGCCGTGCTCACACTCAGTCGTGCTCGAGAAACTGTCACACTGTCTGTGTGGCTATTTTATTTGCTGGAAAGCAGCACATTTCCTGGTTCAGTGCACGTGACGTTATTATTGTCATCCTTCACAGTAACAGTAGCAGCATTCGACCGTAATCGTTATCCTAGACACAACAATAACGCGTTTCGAGGGTCAATGTGTTCATCATCAGGTTGTAAAACTTAACTCAAGGTGATGATGGGATCATTGTTTCTCGAAACGTATTGTCGAGTTGCGTACAGGGCAAAAATTTCAGCTCAGTGCTACCAGTAAGTACTGTAAAAACATGAACGTTACCCAAATCGGTAGTGGATAATATTAAATTCTCCTTCACAGCCCAGCGAATGAAGTGTCTGTCGTCTCGAATGCTAGTAGTGTACGGCCATTCAGTTACAGAGTTACTCGTTCCACATTCCCATGGCAGTCAACCCGGCCCATGTTCCCATAGTAGTCACGGAACAACGATCAGAGCATGCAGCAACATCGCTGAACATAAATCGCAGTTTCAGTAGGCAACGGTTCTATAAATGTCGTCACGTTCTGTTACACTACGAGTGAAACGTAATATTTTCATGAAAACCGGCCGCGTCATCATTTCTACAACGAATAATCTAAATGTCACTACTCGTACTTGTTTTGTGAGCTTTAGCTAAAATGCTTATCTTTTGCATACCCAAGCTTGTAGTACATTTCATGCTAGTTTGATAGTTGTTGCCTGTTTTCACGGCCAGTGATGTTTAATCGATGTAAAAGTTGCAGGTCTCAAAGCGCAGGCAGACGATAAGAATGCAGAGAGAAGTTGAAATGAACAGCGAAACATAAGAAATAGGTGGCCCTAAAGTCAATAGAAACGCAAAACTGTAAAAATAAAAATAAAAATTTTAAAAATAAATTAAAGCTAGGTATAGGTGTGGATTGGCTTGAAAGAATTCGAAAAGTCATTTCAGTTTGTACTACAGAAGCATTTCATCGTCCACAGGTGTATTTCCTGTCACAGAGATTTTAGGAGTTCAGGTATACTGCATGATTTTCTGTTTTATGTTCTCATAGAGAAAGTACAATAATTGACAATTGGAAAGGTGGTGCTCTATGGCCGCCTTTAATTAAATTTACTGACTGTCTCGTCTAAGAGCTCTCCATCCATTTTTCTGCGATGTTTCCACAGATAGTTTCAATTTCATTTTTGCGAAATGTAGCTATAGTTAGCCCATTGTGTCTTTCATGCCACTCCCAGTGACGATGGAAAAATGTCGGTTTGTTTCTCCGTTTCGAACAAATGGTTTTCAGAGCGAAATTTTACACCATCATTCGATAAAGCGATCCCATATTAGTCTATTGCAATGTTTGTTTTATGGATATGTTTTAACATGGACAGTAAAACACGAAGAATAACGAGAAATCCAACAGTGTACACCAACAGCGAAAGCACGGCCCTGGCCTGGTCTGACTGCTACCATTACTGACATGCAGCAGCGCTACACAGACAATGCTGGAGTACTGGTTAGTCTTCGTATTTTACTTTCCCTGCTAATACATATCGAAAAAGCAATCACCGCACTAGACTAATTTGGGACCGCTTTGTAGAATGGAGGTGTAAAATTCCGATTTAAATATCGTTTGTTTGTAACAGTAAACAAACCGACCCTTTCCGGTGGCATTGGACGTCGCTTGAAAGACGTAACTTTCAACATTTGGACTAACTCCAGCTCCTCATTACGAAAACGAAATTGAAAATATGTGCTGAAATACCAGAGAAAAAGCGCCTGACGACTCTTAGGATGGACATCCTCTATACAGGAAGATTCAACTGCCCCTACTGATTTCGTTTTATGCAACCTGCAATATTAACCGCGACGTCCGCAAGCTACACGAGAGATTGTCATGTTCTCTCACTTCCTGCACGAGAACTATTAGTTCCACTGAAAAAATGGTCAGGAACTTTCAATAGGAAATTTAAAAATGGTACAAATGACTCTGAGCACTATGGGACTTAACTTCTGAGGTCATCAGTCCCCTAGAAGTTAGAACTACTTAAACCTAACTAACTTAAGGACAACACACACATCCATGCCCGAGGCAGGATTCGAACCTGCGACCACAGCGGTTGCGCGGTTCCAGACTGTAGCGCCTAGAACCGCTCGGCCACCCCGGCCGGCAGGAAATTTAATGTAGTTAAATTTCGTACTGCGATACGTCTTCGCTAGAAGCCGTAATTTTCGAATTATTCAAGAAACATGTACAAAAGTGCCATTTGAACCCACCCCCACTGCCACACCGGTCAGTATTTCTATGTTGTTCATGACACTCTCTCCTAACACTGTACAAAACTTTTCTACTGCGCGAATTGTTTCTCACATTCCAACTGTTTTGGTCTTCAATGACGCGTTATTACGTCATCGGCTTAGCAGAAGACATAAAAATTGTAAATATTGACGTTTATGTTTCTGAATTTTAACAACACAAAGTAAATAATCACATCGTTCCTTTCATTACCCCTTCTGACTACGAAACTACTGTACTTGTGAGGGATAGGTTTGGACCGAAATGTCAACATAATTAGTTGTAGCGTAAAGTTTACAAAGGTCGATTTTCACTCATTATCCTGACGCGTACGTCAGAAAAAAAAAGTTACCGAAACAACCATCTAAGCTGGTGGCGTAATAGCCCAATCAACAGAGACCAATAAAGCTCGAACATCGGGAGTAGCTCGTGTAATCGCAAATTTTTGAGCAGTATTAGGAGGCAGTGCCACGAACAAAATGCTAGAAATCCTGACTGGTGAAGTATGAATGTGGGGTGGACGTGCATTTGGCGGCCACTTTTGAGTATAGGGGTGTAGACGCGTTTGAACGTCACTTTTGCGTTTCTCTTGAATAATTCGAAAAACGTCGCCTTCAGCAAAAGGATATGTCAGTACAAACTTTACCAACATTAAGCGTCCGTAATAGAAAAGGTCCTGTTCATTTTTCTGTAAGACTTGTAGGTTGCGGGTAGCGAGCGGAAGAAAATGAAAACCACGCACGTGGTTTGTAAAGGCCAGGTATAATACTGGGACTTGCATAAAACAACATAGGTGGGAGCATCTTAATCACGCCATATAAGTTATACAAGACAGTTACTAGGGTTTGAACTCCGTGTATGAATCTACTAATATACAATTTGTAAGTTCTCTACTTTAGATTGTATTTATTTTTTAACGTCGTTTGATGGTCGAAATAGTAAATGGTAGATCGTCCGTCAATCACTCGTTTATTTCGTACTTCAATGTGAAACTTCAGATGAATCAAATGAATGTTTCTGTGGTGTGCTACACGTTTTGCAATAACGTAAATCGATTTTCCATTATGTCTCTTAAATGAGTAGAGTGAAGTATCACATTCTCGTGAAATTCTTTGTATACAACAGCATATGAAAAAGAAAGAAAAGTAGAGTATGAGTAAGCTTTGTCAAACATGGTTGGCTCATACGCTAAACGTTGACCACATATAGCTGCTAGGACAATCTTATTGCAGCCTTTTGACTGTTTCGACAAGATGCAACTGTTATTGTAGACTCCCATGAGAGGCTACGCAGTGACTGTTTCCTTAGCACCATTATAAAAATAATTGTACTACGATTCGGCAGTGTGAAGCTGACCTGGCTCCTCTCCTTGTCGTCAAAGTGAAACTGCAAGCAAAGCTACTCGCTAAGACTGAAAGTCATACCACCAACAGAAGGCAAAGTGAGTGTCGCCTGCCGGAAAGGTTGTAACCTCTCCGCAGGAAATTTTGTTAAATCAAAATGGAAATGGAGCCAAGCGTAACCTCCCCGCAAAAATAATGTTTAATAAAAATGTGAAATGGTGCCAAGCGTAACCTCCCACAAAAATTAAGGAATGAAAATTGACCATAAACGACACAATAATATTGATTAAATAATGAATCATGAACGAAATGTAACCTCCTAACAGAGATAATAATATCTGGTAAATTTTATAAGGACAGGAGCGCTGACCTTCAGCCCTGTATTCTGAATAACAAAAGCAAAATTCTTACCTCAATAAAAACTGCAACTACACTCCTGGAAATTGAAATAAGAACACCGTGAATTCATTGTCCCAGGAAGGGGAAACTTTATTGACACATTCCTGGGGTCAGATACATCACATGATCACACTGACAGAACCACAGGCACATAGACACAGGCAACAGAGCATGCACAATGTCGGCACTAGTACTGTGTATATCCACCTTTCGCAGCAATGCAGGCTGCTATTCTCCCATGGAGACGATCGTAGAGATGCTGGATGTAGTCCTGTGGAACGGCTTGCCATGCCATTTCCACCTGGCGCCTCAGTTGGACCAGCGTTCGTGCTGGACGTGCTGACCGCGTGAGACGACGCTTCATCCAGTCCCAAACATGCTCAATGGGGGACAGATCCGGAGAACTTGCTGGCCAGGGTAGTTGACTTACACCTTCTAGAGCACGTTGGGTGGCACGGGATACATGCGGACGTGCATTGTCCTGTTGGAACAGCAAGTTCCCTTGCCGGTCTAGGAATGGTAGAACGATGGGTTCGATGACGGTTTGGATGTACCGTGCACTATTCAGTGTCCCCTCGACGATCACCAGTGGTGTACGGCCAGTGTAGGAGATCGCTCCCCACACCATGATGCCGGGTGTTGGCCCTGTGTGCCTCGGTCGCATGCAGTCCTGATTGTGGCGCTCACCTGCACGGCGCCAAACACGCATACGACCATCATTGGCACCAAGGCAGAAGCGACTCTCATCGCTGAAGACGACACGTCTCCATTCGTCCCTCCATTCACGCCTGTCGCGACACCACTGGAGGCGGGCTGCACGATGTTGGGGCGTGAGCGGAAGACGGCCTAACGGTGTGCGGGACCGTAGCCTAGCTTCATGGAGACGGTTGCGAATGGTCCTCGCCGATACCCCAGGAGCAACAGTGTCCCTAATTTGCTGGGAAGTGGCGGTGCGGTCCCCTACGGCACTGCGTAGGATCCTACGGTCTTGGCGTGCATCCGTGCGTCGCTGCGGTCCGGTCCCAGGTCGACGGGCACGTGCACCTTCCGCCGACCACTGGCGACAACATCGATGTACTGTGGAGACCTCACGCCCCACGTGTTGAGCAATTCGGCGGTACGTCCATCCGGCCTCCCGCATGCCCACTATACGCCCTCGCTCAAAGTCCGTCAACTGCACATACGGTTCACGTCCACGCTGTCGCGGCATGCTACCAGTGTTAAAGACTGCGATGGAGCTCCGTATGCCACGGCAAACTGGCTGACACTGACGGCGGCGGTGCACAAATGCTGCGCAGCTACCGCCATTCGACGGCCAACACCGCGGTTCCTGGTGTGTCCGCTGTGCCGTGCGTGTGATCATTGCTTGTACAACCCTCTCGCAGTGTCCGGAGCAAGTATGGTGGGTCTGACACACCGGTGTCAATGTGTTCTTTTTTCCATTTCCAGGAGTGTATATCTGCTCTTATTTATCGACACAGCTTCGTGCAATGCTGGCGTATATATATATATATATATATATATATATATATGTATATATATATATATATATATATATATTGATTCTTGGAAGGAATCCATAGGAAAAATTCTTTAAATTGAAAGAATACTTCTCTTTAAAAGAGTTACTTTATAAAAAAATTATTACTGGGGCATCTTTTCTGAACAAATTAAATTACAATTAACATACATTATTAAATATGCGCAATGCTGCTTCTTTACCTTCTACATCAACGCTCATCCTCCAGAGTCCTGACCAGAGTCGCGATCAGAGCACACAGCCGACGCATGCCGACTCCCTACTACCGTATCCGACTACTGCTGCAGACTGACTACTACTGCAGACTCGCGCAGACAAGCGCAGACTAGCCAAGCAACAACTAACGATAAACTACTCTCTGGTCAGAGATTCTGTCATGCCTCGCCATTCGCCAGCGAAGCATACAACTTACAAGATTCCTGGTGTTGTCTGTGACTCAATAAATATCCGGTCTATTCATCACCTTGAAAAGGGTGAAATTTGAACAGAAGAATACTGTGCAAGACGTATGGGCCTGGATGTATATGTTAGAGGCGAAAAAAATATTGTACCTATATTTTAACATGATATGTATTTCCCAATACTGGTTCAATATTAGTAGGAAAACACACTGATCTGAATCGTGAAATATAGGAATACAAGCAGGCTTCAAGTAAATTGCAAATAGCTTTGGAAGATGTTTAGTTACACCATTGTCCGACATCATCACCTACAACGGATCGCACCCTAACAAACAAAACGCACTGCATTGGCACCAAACAGAAAATAACAGCTGGAAATAATATGATTCGCAAAGTGGCTGGAACCAAGTGCAGTAAAATATAGAGAACTACGGCCCCGGATGTGTGCTACTCTGCTGCTGACAATGCTCGACCGGTTTGGTGCAGGTCAAGTCACGCTAAATAAGTGGACAATTCTCTGAACGATACATGTTAACTCATCACTGGTTGCTTGAGATAGAGTCTATTGCTGGTGGGAATCACTCCACTAGATATTACAAATTGTATCCATGAACGAGATATGTAAAGCCGTGGCTTACATACGTCAATTATGTGGATATCACCCTACCCACTATGACAAAAGTTTACGAGGAGAGTCTCCCATACAACCAAAAATGTGAACGAATCTCCTCACACTCAGGTTAAGATTATGCAGAGCAAGGAACAATCACCGCTCACCTTGCTGGTTGAGTGCTACCAGTTTAATATCTACCCTCCCCCTCCCCCCCACCCCCCCGTCCGTCTCTCCATTACCAGGACGTGAAAACGAGAAAATCGTTGTGTCTGAAGTGGCGCTTCCACAGCCCATTTGTGCTCTGTGAATGTGGCAAAGATCAAACAACAGCCCGCTTCATGAATTGCAGCAAGTACCCTTTGACATGCACAAAGGAGGACTTGATGGCAGCGACCCCTAATGCCCGTGATTTGGACAGACACTATTTGTAATGTTTTACAGGTTTTGTCATTATGTACTATAATGTAGTGGAATTAGTGTTTTTATTGTAGTTTGCTTCTGACACGAATAAATAACCGAAAAGGAAAAACACATGCCAATATGCAAATTATCTAAAAGAAAGACGCCTCGAATAAATAATTAATCTTTTATTTATGGAAAACAAACTTTAGCGCACATACAGGAAATGTAATAAGGGGGACGGCACATAAACTGCATTTCATTGCCAGAAGAAGATGGAAGAAATCCACTTAAGCAACCAGTGGGAAGCATAACTACTTGGAATAAATTGTAGTATTTCCAGATGTAGTTGACTGAACACACAGAAAAATTTCAAAGAATGGTGGCGCGTTGTGTTATCACGAAATTAGGATAGCAGAGGCTCGATTATAATAAACGAGTACACGTACATTGGAAGGAATGACCATAGCGATAAAATAAATCAGAGTTCACACGGAATAATTTAGGTTTTCACTTTCCCACGAGCCGTTCGAGAGTGGCACAGTACAGACAGTTTCAAAGCGTTATCTTGTACCCTTTGACAACATTTAAGTGTGAACTGCATAACAACAGTTTAGCTGTTGAAGAACAATCTTCGGTAACGCGTGAAACGCAGAAAGGAAACATTTTTACATCCTTCGGTCTATTTACAACACTAGGGAAATATTTGGTAATTACATTCCACCTTTCTTTGGAGTTAATTCAACATTAACTTTGGGTTGGTTGTATTCGTGACCGTACACGTACAAGTCCCCCTTCCGAAGCGATTCGGCACGAAGAAAGCTCGTACCTTAAAGTTCGTTGGCCTCTTTTTCCTGCTCCTCCGTTAACCCCGCTCAGTCCTCCCGCTTCGTTCCAAACTCGACTTCAATTAAGAGAACAGGCAACTTTAAGAAACTAACTTTATCTTGTTTGTAGCAATCGACGTGGAAAAAGACCGTGAGACCGAAATCCTCTTACACGCACGCCAGACTGCTGAAGGGTTGCTAGGGGAAAGCAAGAAAACGAAGACCAGAGAAAAAGTCTGTTGAACCTTACAGTTATATTTCCATTTTACTTCGATAATTGGCGCAATGCACGTGTATTATGAAGTATCAGATTTAATAGAACATTTCTCGAACTATTCAGTATTGTATGCCATCGTTCATTTTCACTTTAACTAAAGTTCTCAGTATGTTAACCGCCCACTTCTTTAATCTAGAAGATCTGCAGTTCCGAGGAATAATTTAACATTATTGTTTCTCTCTTTTCCACATCTCCCTTTCGCCCATTATTTCGAGTGTAACAACGTATCAAAAAAAAAAAAGAAAAAGTAATTCCGGCGTGTAAACCCAGTGTTTACAAGTAAGGTAACTAATGTTAACCATCATCAGAGTATCATTTACTAAGGGATGAAGTACCAAAGCTTTTTCTGGAGACGTATATCTTAACTAATTTCTGTGCAAGGAGTTCGTTGGAGATGGGAGGAATGCCCAGTTATGGCAGATATAATATTTCATTCAAATTAGTTGACATTTCAAATCAACGTAAAGATCAAATGTTCAAAAGTTTTTACTGAGACCTTGAATATTCAGGGAAAAACCTTTTCACAATAGGCATCTACATACCCTCCAGTACAGACTACTGGGGTATCATCTCTAGACTCGACATGTGCTAATATCGGTAATTAAGAAAGACATTAAGTTGACTGTATGGGTATTTCATTATAAACTTTCCGTCTGATTCCCCAGAGACCAGATGGTTAATGGATATCCTTGATTTTTATAGCCTGGTTCAGAGTACTCATATACTTCCCCGAGTCCAGGGAAAACATAATACGAATATACACAGTGTTTTCACAGATAGGTCTCCAGTTGACGGCCACAGTGTGAGAAAAACTAGTAATTACCACATGCACGGACAATAATCCTGAAAGAGATCAAGGCAGAGTCATATTCCAAAGCACTGAGCGAAATTATTTTGAGGTATGAGTCCACTTGCAAAGCAGACGCCGCCGCCGGCCGATGTGGCTTAGCGGTTCTAGGCGCTTCAGTCCGGAACTGCACTTCTGCTACGGTCGCAGGTTCGAATCCTTCCTCGGGCATCGATGTGTGTGATGTCCTTAGGTTAGGTTTAAGTAGTTCCAAGTCTAGTGGACTGATGACCTCAGATGTTAAGTCCCATAGTGTTTAGAGCCATTTGAGCAAAGCAGACACTCAGAGCCAATCTTTTAGGGCAAAGTTGGCGAGAAGTTCACAATGAACGACGAATATAATGCACAACTTCAAACGTTTGTTAGCCGCTTTGTTAGCTCTGACCCATTAAAAATTGCAGACGCACATGCAGTACACTAGTAAGCCACCAATGAAGATAATTAATAGCATTAGAATATCATTTAGCTGGAAACGAGAGCTGCCTCATAATACGAAGGGTAGTCAGAGCCAGGTAACAGAATTTCACTACAGGCACTACCGGAAACAGCTGAGGAATGTTGCCAGACAGGCTAACAACCCATTACATCACGAGCACACAAGGCTCTCAGAAGAAAATTTAAGAAAATGGTTGAAATGGCTCTGAGCACTATAAGACTCAACTTCTGAGGTCATCAGTCCCCGAGAAGTTAGAACTACTTAAATCTAACTAACGTAAGGACATCACACACGTCCATGCCCGAGGCAGGATTCGAACCTGCGACCGTGGCGGCCGCGTGGTTCCATACTGTAGCGCCTACAACCGCTCGACCACCCCGGCCGGCAAAAAATGAAAACTGTGTGTCCATTGTGAAAGAGGTATCAGGGCAAAACGTGGGTGATCAATATTTACCACCTCTCTTGTATGAATGGAAGTAATCCACTTAAGTTGTGCTTGGTATTTAATAACCGCTTATTGTCACTAGGTGACTTGTTAAATTAAAATTTTATTGATACAGCTAAACACTTAGTACTCTTGACAGATGTTTCTCCGAGACAACAACGTCGCAAGCAGATACCGAAAAACCAAAAATGGGATCAGTAACCACGTATTTATATAGGAAAGACTCCCATACGTATGACAAGACTTCAAACAGGATTATTAACTACTCAGTCAAGTGTGCAATGTGTCTTTCCAGTGTGATCAATTTCCTGACATAATGAAATATTCGTTAGTGAAACCACATTACAAAAAGGATTTTTGCTCTGGAATGCTCTCTTCATTGTGCTGGTCTGCTTATTGTTTCTTCCTTGGCTTCCAAGTTAGCAAAGTTCCATCACTTTGTCTAATTCGTAATACCCAATTATGAAGGTAACTTTCTCATTAATCGCGTTTCGGTTACTCCTCGTTATATTCATATTTCTTTGGTTTACTCTCAGGCAATATTCTGAGCTCTGTAGACTATTAATTCCATTCAGTATAACCTGTAATACTTCCTCGACACTCAAAAATTTTGGTAATTTGTGGTAAGGTGTTATGGGACCAATATGCTGAGGTCATCGGTACCTAAGCTTACACACTACTTAATGTAACTTATACGCTAAGTACGACACACACACACACCCATGCCCGAGGGAGGACTCGAACCTCTGACATCCTCGACCCGCCCCCTGGCGGGAAATAGCAACCTCTTACAGAACAGGGAATTATGTCGGTCCCGAATAGAATCCATACTACAGGTTAACGACGAGGCGTCGATGCCTGCATGGATGTGGATTGTAGGCGGTTTCCCACACCTACTAGGTGTATACCGGGCGGGTTCCCATGTTCCACCTGAGATAGACGTGAAACAATCATTTGTAACACTTTCTCATCCTTGTACACAGAATATACTCTATACACAGATAGACTGTGTAAACTGCTTCTCTCCCAGAGCTAAATAGGAGAGTGATGAACATAGCCTGTTTGGCATAGTTATACAGTTACTCAGCATCAGCATCAATATTTTTTCACTTTGACTGTGAATAGCAGCGCATCAGCGATTCTTACAGATGATATTCTTTCACCATGAATTTTAATCCCAGTCTTGCACTTATCATTTACATTCTTCATTCCGTCTTCGATGTACAGACTGAACAGTAGGCAAGAGAGATTGAATACCTGTCTAACAAACTTTATAATCAACACTTCGCCCTTGTTTTCCATACTCGTTGTTGCTCATTGACCTTGATACATACTAATCATTACTCGTATTTCCCTAAACATTTCAGTAGTTTTTCTGAGACCTTCGAATATTGTTGTGTTAAAAAAAGCTTTGACTGCGTTGAGGACGCAATAAGTTTGCGAAAGATGGAACATTATGGGATTAGAGTAAACTCAACAATGGTTTACTAAAGGAGGAATCAGAAGATCTTTCTGCAGTGTGATTAAACAGGAACACTGAGGCCATAAAATTGGGGGTTGTCACAGGGCTTTGTCCACGCTCTGTTGCTTTTTTTCTGTACATTTCCGGGCAAAACATGCGAAGAAGACACGAAATTAAAGTCAACAGATTGACAGGATTTGTAATGTTGTTACAATGACGACAAATTCGAGTTAAATATACATAAGACATAATAATACGAGCCCTGTTATCGGTATGATATTGTACCCTCTCTGGCCTGGATGCATAGGCTAGTTCGGTTGGGCAAGGTGTCACTAAGCCATTTTATTTTGTATTGGGCCAATCAGGCCCACAACTGCTGTAGTAGGTCCTTAGTATCTTTGATACTGGTAAAAGTGGTCAAAAAGACCTATTTCATGATAGTTGAGAGCAACATGTGGCTTAACTTCTTGAGAGACTAATCCACATACTTTTTTCTCATTTCTGTCATTTCTTTGCTTCACGCTTAACCTCTGGTAGAGAATAGTGTGCTTGTGTTTACTTCTCACTTTCTTTTATGCAGAGTGTGTGTGTGTGTGTGTGTGTGTGTGTGTGTGTGTGTGTGTGTGTGTGTGCGTGTGCGTGTGTTTGTGTGTGTGTGTGGATGGGTGGGTATGTGTGTTTTACTGAGAGGATACTAGTGATTTGAGGTTCACTTCCACATATTCAAAGGTGCTTGTAGAGCTGTCGGGTTGTAGTGTCACCCCAACCTTTATGTAGGACCATAGACACTCGTCAATCACGGAGACTGGATGTCCTGTGTCAATGAATACAGGTACTGAGTTTTTCTCATATATTTAGTGATGTCTCCATTGTGTAAACTGACAGATTTTTGGCCCATCAGCAGACGGTATTGATCTCCTACGCTACAAAAAACAGGTCAGAACACTATCACAGAAACAACGGGAAAAGGATGCCAAATTTAAAAGAACGATGTTATTGATGACAGCGCCAGTAAAGCAGATTTACTAACACGGTTTTCCGAAATTCCTTCACAAAAGAAGACGAAGTAAATATTTCAGAATTCGAATCAAGAAAGATTACGAACGTGAGTAACTTAGAAGATGGTATCCTCGGTCTAACAAAACAGTTTAAAACACTTAAGTAAAGCAAGGCTTCCGGTCCTGAACGCATACCAGTCAGATCCCCTCAAAGTATGCTGATACCTTAGCTCCATTTTTAGCAGTCATACACAACCGATCGCTCGTAGAAAGATCAGTACCCAATGGCTGGAAACTTGCACAAATCACACCAATAGCCAAGAAAGAAAATAGCACTAATCCACTGAATTACAGACCCATATTACTAACGTTGATTTTCAGTAGGATTCTGGAACACTTAACTGTGCTCGAATATTATGAATCACTTCGAAGAAAACCATTTATTGACAAATATCCAACGCAGAAAATTTCGTTCATGTGAAACACAACTAGATCTTTATTATGACAAAGTCAACTTGATTCCATACTTTTAGACTTCCAGAAACCTTTTGACACCGTTCCTCACAAGCGACTTCTAATTGCGTGCTTCTGGATTATCGCCTCAGTCGTGTGACTGGATTCGTAGTTTCCTGTGAGAAAGGTCAAAGTTCATAATGACTGACGGAAAGTCATCCAGTACGACGAAATAATATCTGGCGTACCCAAAAGGAAGTGTTGTAGGCCCTCTGTTGTTCCTGATCTCCATAAACGACTTAGAAGACAATCTGAGCAGCCCTTTACAGATGTTGCTGTCATTGACGCTAATTTAAAGTCATCTATGAGGATCAAAATGAATTGCTTAATGATTTAGACGAGATACCTGCATGGTGTAAAAAGTGGGAGTTGACTCTAAATAACGGAAAGTGTGAAGTCATTTACATGAGCGCTGGAAGGAATCCGCCAAGGTTCAGTTACACGATAAATCACACAAATCTAATGTCTGTAAGTCCACTAAATACTTAGGGATTTAAATTATGAATAACTTAAACCGGAGCGATCACGTGGATAATATTGTGGCAAAGACTGCAATTTATTGGCAGAACACTTCGAAAATGTAAAAGGTCTGCTAAAGCGACTGCTTACATTATGTTTGTCTGCCCTCTTCTGGAGCATTGCAGTACAATGTGGGATCCGCATCAGATGGGACTGACGTAGATCATTGAAAAAGTTCAAAAAAGGGCAGCTCGTTTTGTATTGTCGTAAAATAGAGGAGATGGAACATGGATATAATATATGAATTTGGTTGGCAGTCATTAAGACAAAGGCGTTTTTCGCCACAGAAGGACCTTATCACGAAATTTCAGTCATCAGCTTTCTCCTTAGCGAATGAAAATACTTTTATGGCGTCCACGTGCATATGGAGAAATAGTCATCATAATACAATAACAGAAGTCAGAGCTCGCACAGAAAGATTTAAGTGCTCGTTTTTCCAGCTCGCTCCTGGAGAGTGGAACGGTAGAGAAGTAGCTCAAATGGGCTCGATGAACTTGTAAATTTCGGAGCAATCATGTAAATGTAGATGTAAATGAAAATCTCTGCCAGTTACCAACGTTTATATTTTTGAGCCTTTCTTTGTGTTGGTATTAGATTCCAGCTTTCCACCCAGGCATACCTCTCTGGTATTGCCCATCTTTCTATATATATTTACTGAGGGTTTAGTTAGTTATAATAGTGAAATGTACGTGATCCTGTATTGATGATTCGTGCGTGCTCTCCGCTCCCGCGGTCTCCCCGGTACCTATTGCGATCCTCATACCCTCGTAAGGAGGGCGCAGGATGACGGCATAGGTTACCATCAATCAGAAAGATCCCCAACAATTTGTTACAAACTGATATTTATTAAATACGAGTATGAAGAAATACTCAAAAGATACTTCTACCTGTGAAATGTCCACCACATTTAGACGTTTGAAACTATTACAGGTCGTCTAAAATATTAAAGCCCTGTCACTGTGCCTTTGAGTGATGCCTATGTAGATTCCAGAGGTGGCCTACCAAGCCTACAGAGCATAGTGACGGACGAGAACAGCAGTTTATAGACTTGGCGGTAACTGGAGACTGTACACGATTCGTCGCACTGAAGAGAACTGTCCGCCGTAGCTCAGTGCTCCGGTATTTAACGAGGCTTCGACCAGTCGCTATCCACTCACACGTCACTCCCATGGGATGGCAGTTGCGACCCCAGGCGAATCTCGGTATAGTTCGTGCTGCCACCACATACAGATGCTGCGCTACGAGTGTTACGGAAGCGGCTTATCGATCAAAGTGCGTCATTCTCTGGAATCGTAAGTACCGTCACCACACTTCCAATCAGAGGATGAGTTTTATTGTATGAAATGTTCAGTTGTTTTTGAATTTTGGATTAGACCTACCAACAAGAGCAGAACATAGAATGCCCAAATTCAAAATTATAAAACGAGGGTTAGCTTTTATTGAACGGCCAAGTTCAGATCGACCAAGTCGGCTTTCACTGGCATTGGGTCTGCATTGACGTCCGCGCTGGTTCCAGTTCTGGAGATACTGCTGTACACGCGTGTACTTAAAAGTACGCAGACAGTTCGTAAAGACATGTGTCAAGTATGGAAGAGCATCGTCCTGTTGAATAAAGACACCATGACACTGTCGCATGAGAAGTAACACAGGAGGACGCAGGATGTCCGCGAGGTACCGTCGTGCTGTCAGATTTCCCTCAATCACTAGGAACCGTGACGTGAGATGCTTGGTGGCTCCCCACACTGTGACGGCAGAATCAGCACAGCTTTGCCTCTCTAAAACGATAGAAGAATAGGACCTCTCCCCAGGTTATCACCGCTCTCGCCGACATGGTGTCAGGACCTCTATTCATCGCTGAACATATTGTCACGCAATTCCTCAGCAGTCTATGTGTAATTCACAAGGCAGCCATTTGTGTTGTGGTGCTTGCGGCAGCCTACACCCGGCATGGTAATTCCGTATTAAAGGTGCAGATGATTTGAGAGAAATGGTTAGAAATGGCGTATTGTGTTTCTGGGGGTCCATTACTCTTTCTCTGATGGGAGGGCTGATGTGAAGGTGCTACGATGTTCTCTGTGCACGACGCGGCAATCCTCCCTTTTGGTAGCGAAAAGAGGTCGGGCGGGAGGTTGACGACGACTGTGGGCATCATCGCGACAGCAGTCATGAATGAAAATGCGAAAGGAATGTATCGATAGAAAACGCCAAACAGTTTGGAGGTTCCTTTGATTTCCAGCGTAGAACACATTGCTGGTCGCCGCCACTGTGGAAGATCGGTTACTATCGAACACGAGAACTTTTTCGAAATTCTAACTTTTGTGAAGGCTATACTGGATCAATGCTCAATATAAAGAGAGCTATGGTACGTTACTTAATAGAACTATGAAACTCAATATCATAAGAACATGCGTTCGTCGATTTTTTAACATTTTTCTACGCTTACCACTATGGTCGTTTAAATTGTTGGAGGCTTGTAGACGCCATGGGAAGTTTACGTGTAAAAAAGTGAGTTTTGTTGAAAAAATATTTTAATTCAATCGTAAATGGTTTCAACATGATTTTTTCAAACAGCTCAACTTTTCTGTCGAAGTACCTGTCAAATCTGGCGGAAACTTGTTGCACGCTGCAAACTCGTGGGCTCAGCTCTCTCTTCCTCAAGTCCTTATATATTTTCTTGCAACCAAAGTAGAAATGTTTAACCGGTTTCATTTTGTCTTACGGAAATGGTGCTTTCTGATCATTTGTTTGCATATTTGTGCGTTAGATTTAGGAATACCTCTTTACTCAAACACGTAAGTTTGCTATCACAATTTTTGACAAAAACATACAATACTGTTTCCTGTTCAGCAACGAATGCTCTCAGAATAAAACTTATTAGTTTCTAAAGTATTTTTCGCGACAGTCTCTTTGTTTATCCGCAATGCTTTATTTCTATTACTTTATTTACCTCTTAGGACTTAGTATTCTCACTCGCTTCCGTGATTATCACATTGTGAAGTATGTCTTTTTCTAAAAGTTCCTTCACTTCATTTACATCTCATATATACCCCGACCATTCCATCTTTAGTTATTATTGAAAAAACTTTAAAATATTTTATATGCAATCTGCTTTGTTCGGTAGAGCCCGAAACTGCTTTGTATGATACAACCCGAATTACTGCAGTGATCATTTAATAATTCCATTATTATTGATAGCGCTAGATACAGTGACACACAATATGTAGAAACTACTATTAGTTATAACTGAAGATACACAGAAAATGTAATATTACCTACTTGCAAGTATAGTTCGAAAAACTCACTAGGAACGGATAACATGTTTCCACTCTGAAATGCACGGCTGATTTCGGTTGTTCCCCCGTAGTTCACACTGCAGTGGCACGACAGCTAGAGTTTAGAAATGCTCTTATCAGATACACTAGGCAGTCACAATACACTATGCTGTCCAAATCACACAGTTATCCGTTTCACGGAGGCGATGTTAACTGCATAATAAGTAAGGAAACACAACAGGATGACATTTCGCGTAAATTTGAGTTATCGGAGGAGGTGGCGAGGCACTGGCGTGAGATCAGGGTTTGTACGAGTCCACCACCAAAGGACGAAGTTGGGCGACAAAGAGCTGCAGAGGTGAGTCCCGTTTGTTTAGACGGCGCCAACCTTGGCGGGCACTAAAGAAGGTGGGAGACGGCCGCCGCCACGAAAAGGAGGAGCAATGAAATAAAACGAGAGTTCGCGACGGCGAATTATATTGGAAAAAGGAAAAGCGTAGTCAGATTTACGGGGCCCCAGAATTGGATTCCGGATACAATTGGAGCGGAATTTTTCGCGACAGTCCTCAACTAAAATGATGTCCTTTAACACGGTAATGGAATTTCGTGAAATGCTGTAAATCAAAAACCAATTTGGAAGTTTCTTACTCGTTACGTCCCATGTCCTCCATAATGGAGCGGAGAGAGTGTGTTATTTTTTCCACTTTCGTAATCACAAATTCAATTACTACTCTCATGCATATATTAGTGAGCAGGACTGCGGCGCTTCGAGTTTCTGACGATTTTAAACAATGGTTACAGAAGCGTTGGTAGATTTCGCAGTTCTGTCTTTCCTGAATTTGCAGTGTGTAGAAATATAGACTGCTTTTCGTACAGCCGTTATCTTTCACATGTCATCTACGGTGAGATATATTGCTGGGGTTCTCTAGTATAAATTCGGTATTTTGTCTCTATTTTCAAACAGATATGTTCATTGTTCACTCCGATGAACTGCTATCAAAGACATCATTCATCATTTTGACATCACAGAGCTCACTATTTTTTAACATCATCCATCATCACTCACATGCAAATATATTACTCGAAAGACTGTGTGACCTCATGTACCACTCTCAATGGATCACTCTCTAGCAAACACAAAGGCACAGAATCTATGGCCAAATAAGGACCCTGCTGGGTTGAATGGCTTGCTTGCTTCAACAGTAGTTAGTTACACGTTCTGCAGATAATTGGAACTGTTGTTTTATGGAAATGGTGTGGAACTAGTCAGTTTCTAAGCTATGCGTACATATTTAGTGTTAACAATAAAGAACCCAATATTTTTAAGCTTACTCGTGCATATACACCTAAAATTTGTTTCTTCTCATTTACTTTAATTTTTATTTTTAATTTTATTTTTATATTGAAAATGTGCTCAGCTATCTCTCAGAAATTTTGTGTTATTGTGTAAATGACCTAAGATTTTTGTTGCTGTATATGGAACTCTTTTCTGAACCACTGAGGACGTTTATGATGGGTAATAAAGGCCATTTTTCCCTCTGGTGCTATAGGTATGGATTCAGTCTTCCACTCAGATTGTGATGGATTACTTATGAAGAATTTAATTTGCGAATACATGTATAGTGATGCGCGCCTTTAAAATGCCTAGCTTCTTGAAGAGGTACCTACGTGACGTCCGTTTGTGAACATCACATATTATTCTTACGCTAGCTTTGTGCAGTCAATACTTTCTTTCTAAGTTGTAAGTCACCCCAGAAAATTATTCCATAAGACTTTACTGAATGTAAATCTGCAAGTTACGTCATGAGGTTAATTCGTTGTTTCCATGATTAACATTTATGCGAATAGCAAAAGCCGCTGAACTTCATTGATTGAAAAGTTCGGTAATATGATTCTTCCAGTACGAATTTTCAGCAACACGTACACTCAAAAATTTTGGAGCCTTCTAAAATATTTACTGACTGCTGCTCGTATGCTATATCAGTTGCTGGTGTGACTATATTCGTTGTACAGAACTGAATATAGCTTGTTTTTTTTAAATAATTAAGGGTAATACATTGTCTGAGACCCACATAATAATTCTTTGGAGTATAGTGTTTAGAATCTCTTCTGTTGCTTTTCGTCTAATGGGACTATAACACTAGTATCGCCCTAAAAAAGAACCAATTCTACCTACTGAATGTCAAGTACAAGGTCATTCACTTATATAAGGGATACGTGTGAATCCAAAATTTAACCATCTGTGATATCTCTCCAGCCACTAAAAGTTTTAAATTATTCAGTAAAATATTCTGCGTTCTATTTGTGAAGTTTAATACAAACCACGTTTGTGTAAAGCCACAAATTCCATAAAACCTCAGGTTTTCTGGGAGACTAACATGATCTGCTCAGTCAAAGACCTTGGAAAGCTCACAAAAAGTACCAACTGGCGATATTTTATTGTTTATGGGTTGTACTATTTAATGAGTGAATATACACGTAGTGTTCTCAGACTAGCATCCCAAGTGGAATGCAACATACGATATGCTAAGTAAATTCAGTAAACTGTTCTTACGTATGTGTGAGATTCCTCTTGCGTAGTTCTTCAGCTTCTTACGGCGTGCTTTACGTCAAAATAGTTACGGGTGAAGTGTTGGATTTCAGTATCCACCGGGCACAGTATGGACGCATATCCTGTAGTTCACCCATAAACTATTTAGAAGTGCTCTTGAGTGCATAGCTTCATCGAATAGTTTGGATCAACATGTAACTAAGGGCAATGGACGATGATTGTCTTAGTATGTCTTGTCACCTTCTTTATTAAGATGTTTAACAACTGAATATTTTAAACTGTCTGGAAAGATTTCCTTGCCAGTCATGAATTACCCACATTACTATGGACATTCCTTATTAAGTTGGCATAAATTTTCAGAACTTATTTAAAATTCCATTAACACAATATGAGCTTTTTTTTTAGTTCTTACAGTTCTGCTGATTTAAGTGAAGGATGTTCGTGCTACTTCTAGTTGTCTAAAGTTTTTGAGATGACATATCTAATACATCCTCTTGCTTCTTCAGTTGAACCATTTAATCCTATTTTTGGTGATAAGTTTCGAAAGGGATTGTTTAAATTTCTCGAAACTTGTGAATTATCATTCGCAACATTGTCGCTTAGTTTAATTATTACGGTGTCTTGTACACTGACTGACTGTCCTGTCTCCCGTTCGACGATATTCCGTATGGTGTTAATCTTACCTGTTGAGAGGGCAGAATGACATACGAAGCCCGAAGAAGGGAAACATTATCAGCAGTTGCCGGGGTAACAGTCGGCATGTTCGAGAGATTTGTCCTTGTAACGCTAACCAATATGGCACTGCTATGTTATTACTGCTAACGGGTGGAAGCAATGGAAACTACAGCCATTATGAATGTTTCTGGCAGAGGAAAACTGTGTGCTGGAACATACCTCGAAACGAGACATTTGCCTTTCGTGAGCAAGAACTCTACCGACTGAGCGATACTTGTAAGATTCACGATCCACCTTCACAGTTTCACATCCACCAATACCTTTTCCGCAATCTTCCAGACGTCGAAGTTCTGCAGCATATCTCGTGGAACTTGGAAGGAAGGGTACTGTGGAGCTGTGGTTTAGCCATAGCGTAGGGAATGGTTCTCAGAATGGGCAATCCCTTTGCAGCCGTTATATATTTCCAGGACGAAATTTCCTATGCTGTCATTATATTTTTCCAGAACAGCTGTACTGTATGCATTAAGGACAGACGTAGGGCAAAATAGTGAAAAAATTCGATTTTTTTAAGTACATAATTTATTAGGTTGGTGTTTTAAGAATGACATCTGAAAGTTTCGTAATCGAAATCTGCCTAGAACTATTTTAAAAAAATTGTTCTTCGACCGTCTGCGCTTGCCACGTCTCCTTTATCTGTGCTGTGCTCCACTCCTTCTTGACACTAAATATATTTTTGTGTTATTTTTCAGTCACACAATCGAAACGAACAGCAGACGTATTCAGAAGGCTGTGACAAAGATTATACGTGCCTGTTCCTTTGGTTATTAACATGATTTGTTTTTGAATAGTGCGTGTTACAGTTTTTGTTGTTTGGCAGTTTATTAGCTTTTTTTGCTTAAAATGGTTCGTAGCAGTGGCCGTGTATTCAAAAGTGTGAGAAAGTGTCGAATTTCACGTGTAAGGAGCACAGAATGTTTAAATAAGAATACTGTAAATTTTCCTTGTATGTCTGAAAATTTTCGATGAAATCGCCAAGTTCGTCGAGGAAGAAAATTAGTGAAGGAATTAATGATGTAGTGTACAGTGCTAAAGACGAATTTTGTAGTGGATTTAGGTTAACTGACTTAGAAATTCTTGCCCATATGATCAATTTTTTATGCACATGTGGTAATTGTGGGTCCAATGTAAGTAATATACAGTGCATTCACACTGAAGATACTCTGAAGCATCGATGAAGTGCGACTTGACAAAGTCCAGGCAGCACAGGAAAATATCCAAAAGATGACTAGGCAAAGGAAACAGGGAGAGAGAATACCACAGCAAGACAAGGAAGAGAATGAAGATTATGGATATGGATAGCATTAGTGCGTAGAAGTATGGCAATATTCTTAAAAATTGAAATAAAGACTTTAAATGAGATTTCCCTTAAAGTGATTTTATTTCTTTTTTATTTAATGAACCTTTTCTCAGGACCTATAAGAGCTAACATCCTGAAATTTGGCAGAGTTGTTAAGAAGTACTTACTGAATAATCCTGTGCACCAATTGTCCGTTATTTTTTCTCTGAGAAAAGTTATCCTTTAAAATTTGAGAAAAATAGAGCAGTCCCGGGTAGCACAAAACTGAAAAATTAATATGGAAGTAACTATGAGCTGAAACAAAAAAACTGATGCAAACGTTAATAGCCTTTAATGAAGAAGTATACTATAAAGTTTCAGCTTTAATGCTTGAATAGTTTGTGAGAAAAGGTAGATTATATATACATTGGTAATTAAAAATTCAAAACCTTATAAAATTAAATTCAATGAACATGATCAAACAAAAACTGCAGAGACTATAGTTCATTATGTACTACACAACAGTGTCAAGTTTTAAATTTATAACTGTAAAGTTGTAGGAGATATCGAAGTTTAAATATCAGTATGCAGTTTGATCTACGTCTGCCCTAGGCATTGGGACTATCTTTGGTAAAGGTAAAATCACATGGCGATGGCTACTTGGGAAGACATTGTCATCAGGAGAAGAAATCTGGTTTCCTATGCATCGCAATGTTAAATCTTTTAATCGGTAATTAAGTTAGAGGATTTAAAAAGGCATACGTGAAACGTTTTACCTTTTCTCATTGGTACATTCAGGTAGCATAGAAGGACATGAGTGTGGTAAGCCACTGGGTAGGACTCATCAAGTAACATTAAACAATTTTATTTACTAACAACAATTCCACATACAACACACACTGCTACCTTGAGGACAGAATCGAACAACGTAAACTGATATTTTATAATTAAAATGTTCAAGAGAGAAACGGCAAGGGCGTTTAAAATTTTACCACAAATAAAAATCTAGCTACTAAGTTTCGACGATTCACTGATTTATAAACCGAAAAGTGCTGTGAACAAGAGGCAAAAGCTCTTAAAATCTTATTTATCCAAAAGAAAAAAAAGCAGTAGCTACATCAGCAACTTGGATACGGGTGGTGACCGTAGGTGTTTAGGGCGAAGGGTAGGTCATCTGATCAAACAACTATACTGAAGAACCAAAGAAACTGGTACAGCCCCATAACATCGCGTAGGGCCCCCGCTAGCACACAGAAGTGCAGCAACACGACGTGGCATTGACTCGACTAATATCTGAAGAAGTGCTGGAGGAAATTGACACCATGAATTCTGCAGAGCTGCCCATAAATCCGTAAGAGTACGAGGGGGTGAAGATCTCTTCTGAACAGCACGTTGCAAGGTATCCCAGATGTGTTCAATAATGTTCATGTCTGAGGAGTTTGGTGGCCAACGGAGGTGTTTAAATTCAGAAGAGTATCCCTGGAGCCACTCTGCAGCAATTCTGGACGTATGGGGTGTCACATTGTACTGCTGCCTTTGCCCAATTCCGTCGGAATGCGCAATGGACATGAACGGATGCAGGTGATCAGACAGGACGCTAACGTACGTGTCAACTGTCAAACTCGTATCTAGATGTATCAGGGGTCGTATATCACTCCAACTGCACATGCCCCATACCATTATAGAGCCTCCACCACCATGGACAGTCCCCTGCTGACATGCAGGGACCATGGATTCATGAGGTTGTCTCCATACCGGTACACGTCCATCCGCTCGATACAATTTGTAACGAGACTCTTCCGACCAGCCAACATGTTTCCAGTTATCAACAGTCCAATGTCGGTGTTGACTGGCCCAGGCGAGGCGTAAAGCTTTGTATACACGAGTACACAAGTACACGAGTGGGCCTTCGCCTCCGAAAGCTCATGTCGATCGTGTTTCGTTGAATGGTTCAAACGCTGACACTTGTTGGTGGCTCAGCTTTGAAATCTGCGGCAATTAGCGGAAGGGTTGCACCTCTGTCACGTTGAACGATTCTCTTCAGTCGTCGTCGGTCGCGTTCTTGCAAGGTCTTTTCCCGGCCGGAGCGATGTCGGGGATTTGATTTTTTTACCAGAGTCCTGATATTGACGGTACACTCGTGAAATGGTCGTGGGGAAAATCCCCACTCATCGCTACCTCGGATATACTGTGTCCTATCGCTCGTGCGCTGACTATAAAACCACGTTGAAACTCACTGAAATCTTGATAACCTGCCATTATAGCAACAGTAGCTGATCTAATAACTGCGACAGACACTTACCACTTTCTCTGGATCTTTAGTGTATAATACGACAGAATTCTTAAGAGAAGTTGCAGCAAAGAAATATCGTCACATATTACTGATTTATTTCAGTTTATTTGAGCAACTGTTGGCACGCCACCCTACATAATATTCAAGAACAGTAGTGTACAGTCAGTGGCCTAAGTTACTTTAACTAAACACAGCCACGTATTACTAAACTGTACAACACTTGGTAATTTAAAAACAGAGAAGGCATAAAAACAGCAGTGTGTTACTGGAACATTACAAACGAAACATGACCTGAGCATAAAAACTTTAGTTTGAAATAATTTCTTGTACTAGCAAACCTTCAACAATTGGTTATGGCAAATTGTTTCACGCCCAGCTGTATACAGTGTCATGCGTAATTCAGTGGCACCTGATCGATACAGTTCATTCAGGAACAGCAGCTAACACAAAATCCACTGTTCCACACAGGTCCCTTCCCAACTTAACTTAGTACACAGAAATGACAGCTCAGGACTCCGCAACACAGAACGCGGCTGTCTTGACCTGTTGTCGCCAAAGCCACGATTCACGATGCGGTGCTTGCCTCCCACCTCTACGACCTTCCAGGTCAGCAACTACACGCCGTGTTCTCACGTGTAACTTGTGTTCTCTGCCTCGTGATGACTGGGTGTTGTGTGCTGTCCTTAGGTTAGCTAGGTTTAAGTAGTTCTAAGTTCTAGGGGACTGATGACCATAGATGTTAAGTCCCATAGTGCTCAGAGCCATTTGAACCATTTTTTTTTTTTTTGTAAATTGTGTCCGCCTCCATCGGTTCCAGACCGTTAGTCTCGCTGTGCGTACATAACCGTCAAAGTCAACAATGGATGCGGCAGGGTTCATGTGGTCACGACTGCTCTCCAATTTTGTTGCCCTACGTGCTCCAAGAGCCAGTATCCTTTCGCACTGGTGCACCGCCTTCGAATCGTCTCTTCCGCGGCATGCCCCATTTCGACGCGCCAGCAGCAAGCGGAATTATAGCGCCAGCTATGTTGGTTGAAACCGTATCGATACGAACATATCAGTTTCAGTACGTTGAAGTTAGACTTTATGGGAATTAGCGAGTCGCATTGTGTTAGAGTAGCATTCCTGGTAAGTTGAGTGCAGAATCGTTAACACAAAATCAGATACAGTCAGTGCAGGAGTAGGTTTAAAAATGAATAACAACAGCAGGATAGTGTTTGAGCTATTCTCAACAGCATAAAAATACATTATCGTATTGAAGTTGGTCACAATGCCAACACCCAGCACCGTTACACTACGAGTAGTTTACATGCGTACTACGCCAGAGGTGAACACGACCACTTGCTTATGAGTTGCAGATTAGATGGACGCTGAATCTATCAAATGGCTCTGAGCACTATGGGACTTAACTTCTGAGGTCATTAGTCCCCTAGAAATTAGAACTACTTAAACCTAGATAACCTAAGGACAGCACACACATCCATGCCCGAGGCAGGATTCGAACCTGCGACCGTAGCGGTCGCACGGTTCCAGACTGTAGCGCCTATAACCGCTCGGTCACCCCGGCCGGCTCTGAATCTATCACCCTAGAGCATATAAGAAAATAGATTACCGCCATGAAGCTAATAGTTCACTTGGAAAATTTGAAAAGTTCCTGAACTCGTCAGGTACATCGCCTATTGCTTATGGTGGAAGACCCCGGCACTGAATGATTTATATTAATGGTTGCTACATTATCGAGTTTGATCACTGCGGTATGCTGGCAGATACTGTCGCTTTTACTACACGACATTTCTGCGATCCAAATGGTGATTGCGATTGCTTAGCTAACAATGACCCCAGAATTGAGTGAACATTAGAAACGGCGGATCCCTTATACTCCGGATCCAGGCCACTGCGTCTCCTCGAGAAACGAAAGAGCTGCTCCCTGGGAAGCGAACAATTGCCGCAGGCGGTGGAAACTGACGAAAGTGATAAATCGTAAATTAAGACGTCGCCGGTCGAAAACCAGACCGTTGTTGTTTTATATTGGATAAAATAAGGTACCATGTCTTGCTTAAAGGAAAGCCTTTACCTCTATTAATGATGTCATCAGATAATCGTATTTCGATGGATTCGTTGAGAACACAATCCCAGTAACGAGAAGCCATAGCCATAATTTGCGTCTCTTTAAACGACATGTTATGCCCTTAATTGAGACAATGTCCGACGACGGCAGATTTTTCAGGCTTGAACAAACTTACGTGACGCTGATGTTCCACATGTCGGTCATGAACAGTGAGAGTAGTCCGTCCAATATAGGCCTTTCCACAATGACAGAGAATTTTATAAACTCGACGCTTACTAAATCTCAAGCCATCTTTAACAGATGCAAACAGGCCTCTAGTCTTGGCCAAAGGCAAAAGTACATTTTCAATACCATATTTCCTGAGTATTCCCGAAATTTTTGAAGAAATATTTCCAGCAAAGGGTAGAAAAGCAAATGATTTACTAGTATCCGGCGCTGGTTCACTTGATGGTGCAAACTGAAAAGTCCGATTGGCACTTCCGCTTCTCGCGCAGGCGAAGTGGCCTTGTCCCGGGATATAAGGGAGCTGCCGTTTCTCATGTCATTACTGTTGCGACATGATATAAGTACGTAGCGATCTCACAAGGAGATTGCGGCTTGGTGGATTATCGAAATATCGTGAGGTGTAGCCCGATCGTTTGCCGCAGCATAGCCGAGAAGAGCGTAAAGAGAACGAAGGATGTTTAGGGTCACTTTCAATGTGATGCTGGACAATTACAGCAGAGATGGTGCCTAGACACATTTAGGACACGAATTGGGTTTTCAACCGCGACTGCAAAATTTTTGACACTTCACACACAAGGTGTGAATTCGAATAGAGCGAACAACAGACCAATGAGTAAATGAATTATCACTAGGGGGAGTTAACAATACGCTGATTCATGGTTACGAGAAAAATCCCCTTTGATGCAAGAATTAGACTGTGAAATAACTTACATACAAGTGCGTCGAGCGCGTAGGTCAAGTTATGAAGACTAAAAAACAGACGCAGAAATTAACTCCTCTTCCCTCAATACATCGTGATCCACGCAGCCGGGAGTGTGTACTGCAAGTGCGCTCTTATCGTGACTGCCAGTGAGGTGATAGCTGAGACATCGGGGTGCGCCGAACTGCGGCCGCTGCTGGCTGCTGCTGGGCTGAGCCGATGTGATGTGCCTGCGAATCGCGGATCTCATCCTCCTCCTGATTACTCGATGCGGATGCACGTAAGTTCAAACTGAAACTTCGGAGACTTGGCAGACTGGAGTCAAGGAAAGCACCTACGAGCGCAGAGTCCAGAGCAGTCTTTTACCAAGTAGAAATTCGAATAGAATACTTGTACAAATTGGAATATGAGTACAAATACCTTTCAGTTTTTGCTAGCCTTCCTTCAGACTTCGGAAAGGAACCCTGCCTATTCTTTTCTAGCCAGTTCCAGAAATGATCTAAGTGTTCTTCCAACCAGTGATCTGGAATCCGTTACCTAGCTCCCACGATAAAGGTAAAATGTATCCGGCGATGAGGCATGTGTATATGCTAACTTACCTACTTGCCTTTATGCTGCTGTGTATGATCTCCAAACTCGTTTCCTCAAGCAAAAATAGAGCCACTTATGTGTCTGCAAACTTCCAACTTTGTCCTCACAGTGGGCACGGTGTGCGAAGACCAACAAAATTTCTCCACATCCAGACTTGTTAGTTAAAAATCCTGGAAATTTTGTTGGTCTTCGCACACCGTGCCCACTGGGAGGACAAGGTTGGAAGTTTGCAGACACATAAGTGGCTCTATTTTTGCTTGAGGAAACGAGTCTGGAGACCATACACAGCAGCATAAAGGCAAGTAGGCAAGTGGACGGCTAAGGGCTCCACCCGATGTTTACTAACAAAGCAGAGTTCTCATCCCTTCCACCAGTGGTTTACGCGTTCTGCTATTGAGGACACCGGTCTTTCGTTCGGTCACTCACTGTCCACAGAAATGAAGCCTGGAGGATAATCCCTGCAAAGACTCGTCCCCTTCCAAAAGGCCTACTAGCGTGAGACCTGCACTCTTAACACGCGGCAGCTCTTACAGAACGTCCGAAAGTTCCCCTGTTTTCACCCTAGCAAAAAGTAGTTCCCCTGGTCAACACCAGGCGTATTTAATGGAAAAAGCCTACCTACAGAAATGAAATGCTAGAGGGTTGGGTTACCTACATTGTTACACGCTACACCCTAGCCATTCATGTAAACAATATGCAATACAGGTCGAAAGTATATAAATAAATCTGATTTGGAAAGTAAATAAAGCAAGAGAGTTTCGTATGCAAATTCATTTTGAAAATAGGATAAATGTGAGGAGGAAGGCCTGAAAGGTGCCACTGCCTCACTGTCAGTTCCGCACATGATGAAGAGATTGAAGAGTTGTGTGAAGAGGTCAGAGAAATAATTCACATATTAGAGGAGACAAATTTTTGCTGTCATGGACACTAGAATTAAGTACTACAAAAGGAAGGCAAGGAAAAATACTAGGATGACGTAACTGGGGAAAGGAGTGAAAGGGGGAAACCGCCTGACAGAATTTTGTTCAGAGGACAATTTAATCAATGTTAATATTTGATTTAAGAATCCCGAAGATTCTTGGAGACACTATAAGGTTTGTGATGCATTATGTAACTGTAACGCAGAGATTCCAAAACCATATTTTAAACTTCAAAACATTTCGAGAGCCGGTCGTGGACTTTGAGCATAACTTGTTACATGTGCACCTCAGATTCATACGGATGAAACTAAAGACAGGGAGACACTAAAGAGATGACACCTGGATAAATTGAATGAACCACTGATTGCTGTAAGTTACAAACGCAGTATGGGTAACCATTGACTGAAAGGGTCAATAGGACTATTAGACTGGGTAGCTTTCAGAAGTAAAATGTTGAAGGGGCAGGAGAAGATGAAACAGTAGAAAAGGTAATTAACAGTAAAAATATTTGGATTACATACCAGGTTTTTAAGTGTAGTTGAAAAAAGGTGAAAATATAATAATACAGCAAATGAAGTTGCAAAAAGCTATATAGAAGCATAAAAAATTAAACTGGCAGAAAGGGCGAAATGGCAAAACAAGAATTACTACAGAAATGTTAAGCTGTCGAAGTATGTTTGACTATCAGAAAGGTAAACGTTACCAAAAAGAAAACTCTGAAGAAAGATAAGCAGATGTTAGACATCAAGAGCGCAGATTTCAAGCGTCCTTTGGTATGGTAAATGATACCGCTGATTTTCATTTTTTATTTTGTCGTGCATTGATGTTGGCGAGTTGGGCCGGTAATATCGTATGTTGTAGGCTACTTGCTTGGCGTCTGTTACTTGTTTCACATTCTCAACGATCCCTGTAGCCGGGAATTTGTACTACAACGACATGTGGAACAACAGAGGTAACTGAAACAGCTTTGTCAATTTTTAGTACTTCAGATGTTTAAAATATCTTGTTTCTGAAATGTCTTCGAACTAACATGTCGCGAAATCCTCTGCTTAAAAGTGATATTACTATTACTAACGAACAGTTTCCTGCATGGTATCATCCTTGGTACCCCGGAATTCTATTACTACAATTACGTCTGTTAGCCATATCAATTAATACGTGCAAACTGAACAACTTACACTTAAATATCATTTCTCTGGCATGAAAATTTAAAAGTATGCGTTGGCAAAGTGCATAATTGAAGCTGTATTCATACTCTAATGCCCTGTAATTACGTCTGTTAGCCATATCAATTAATACGTGCAAACTGAGCAACTTACACTTAAATCTCATTTCTCTGGCATGAAAATTTAAAAGTATGCGTTGGCAAAGTGCATAATTGAAGCTGTATTCATACTCTAATGCCCTGTAGGCTGGTCTCAAAATGAAAGGTGCAAACCACACGAGTATCCTTAGGCAAAACGCCCGGTGCAGTCCTTTTATGGGCGGAGTAGTTCTAGTATACAAGTGTGAAGGAAAATATGCAATGAGAGGGGGAACGGAAATGTGGACAGTAAGAATATTACATCGTTTTGTGAACTTCTCCATAGACGCTGCACGGCTGCAACACAGACAGGATACTGTCCAAAATAAACGGGCAAGAAGGTGTATAATGTAGTAAACTTGATATTTTTCAAATTATGATTTGCTAGAAGAGACCTACTGAGCACCTGCCGGCCGGTGTGGCCGAGAGGTTCTACGCGCTTCAGTCTGAAACCGCGCGACCGCTACGGTCGCAGGATCGAATCTTGCCTCGGGCATGGATGTGTGTCATGTAATTAGGTTAGTTAGGTGTAAGTAGTTCTAAGTTCTAGGGGACTGTTGACCTCAGATGTTAAGTCCCATAGTACTCAGAGCCAATTGAACCATTGTGAGGCCCTCAGAATCAAATGCTGTACAGCGAAAGTCCAAAGGTCCGAGAGTATCTTAGGCGATGCCACCAGTTCACTATATTGATCAATCGCTTTTACTTGCCAGAGAAGAGAAATTCCCACCAGAAGTGTAAATCCAGATGTATGTTCACGGGATGGAAGGGTTTCACCTTTATTCGTTGCACAGAATGCAAAGTATTTATATGCATCATAAGTGAACGCAACTGGTTCTTGACGTTTCACAGTATGTAATCAAAAAACTGCAATAGTTTAAGCTGAGGCTTAAATTTGCAAAGTAAGAACATAATGTGTATCTTTCCTTCCATGTATATTGTGTAGTAGCTGAGTCCCCAGGTATCAAATATGATGCCAAATGTAAAATTTTATTACAAATAAACATAAAAAGCAAAAGTATTTTACGCTAATTTATGTATGGAGGAGCCCAGAAATAGGTTTAATTAAAATAGCAGATTATATGTGCCTTCAGGGCGAAGGAGTTCACACGGAAGACAAAGTTAAGGTCGGTAGGCGATGTGTATGTATAGGAGGGCTATATATAAGAACCAAACTTGTAAACAGTATTATGGAAATGAAAAGGGAAATAGGTGAAGGTAAGAGATGCAATACTACGACAAGAATTTAGCAGAGTATTAAAAGACAAGCCGAAATGTGGCACCTCTTTTTTAAATCTTTAGGGGAAAAAACATGACAAAACTCTTTGATCAGCTGCAGATCCGCAAGCGAGTAACATGTTAATAGAATAAGAAAACCGGTTTAGTTGCCAGTAACTCCTTATCTATTGCACGACAGGTTTCGAAGCTCATACCTTCATCTTCGGGTGCCACAAAATCATTACGGAAACGTAAATTTGTGGCTGTCGGGCCTTTCAGTAGTGGGTGTCACAGCTGGTGTAATGCTCAGTTGCGGATGTTCCTCCGACAGGACTGCTTGTTTGAGCTGAGTTGTTGAGATAACGTCGCTGATGATCATGAGTAGTAGTGAGACTTATCATAAGATATCCAGTCGTCATTAACGTCCGAATTCAACGCAAGGAATTCGTGACATACATCAATCACATCGTATGAAATTAACTGTCCTCGTCTTCCTGTGAGGTATTCCATAATAAATCTCGAATGTATAAAACTTACGTCTCTCACGAAAAAGAGCGGTGAAACTCATATTTTCCTCATGCTACACAATGTCGCTCTTTTCCTCTCTGTCAACTGGAAGCAGCGCCAAAGGGCCGTAAAATGTAAAGGTTTTACGTAAATCTCTGCTCCTCTGATACTGCAGTGGATTTCGTAGCTCATATTAACTCTGGGCCGAGACAAGTAAATAAAACCTCTCAGTGCAAAGTTCAGATCTGTGTATGTTAAACAAGCGCTACACGTGCAACTAAATGCCAGAAAAATGTTCTGATACAGGATTCAGGGCATTTCCTCTCCGTGCTGCTTCGAGATCTGGCGCGTGCTAAAGAGGAAGTCAAACGAACAACTTTTATATACACATTTTTCACAGTGCGCAGTTTCGCCTCCATTTACACAGTACGAAATCGATGGAAGATTAAAGCAACGACAAATGGTCAGTTATTTAAAGAACTGTTGCGAGCTCTTTGTGCCCGTCTTGTTATTTTAGCATTCAGCCTACGCCTGTTTACATTATAGGACAACGTTTCTCCAGTGAAGCGTCAATTTACCGGTTGAAATGGTTGCTGTGTTTGATGTTTGCTCCCACTTCACCTTGCATCAGTCTTTTAACTGTTGAAATGCAAACACGTGTTGCTGACGCGTTGCTAGGAGAGTCTTGAGGTTCGGCGTATTTTGGTCGTGGCTAGTTTCTCTCTTTCACTGCATTTCCCGTCCTTGTAGATGTTATTTCACTATTTACTTTATACTGTCAGGTATTCAGCAGCTAGTGGTCTTGTAGTTAGCGCAGCTGACTCTCGATCAAGCGGCCCCGGGTTCAATTACCGGGCAGCTCAGAGATTTTCTTGGTTCGGGAAGTGTGTGTGTATGTTAGTGTATGTGTGTGTGTGTGTGTGTGTGTGTGTGTGTGTGTGTGTGTGTGTATGGGTGTGTGTTGTCCACATTACCGTTTCATCGTTAACATGCAAGACGCCGAAATGGCGTCAAATAGAAAGACTTGCACCTGGCATCCCAACATTACAGATGGGATCTCCAGAATTTACATAGGTGTCTATAGATTGGTCAGTGCGTGAAAATATGTTCACCCACCTTTAAAGGCCATCATCGTTGAAGTCTGACGTGTGGAATACCAGTGGACATAACAATGAAAAGTGGCACTTAGTGTCATTGTAAAAGTTCTCAAATCAGGTGAAACGAGGAGAGAGAGGTGTACGTGAATGTATTCTTTTGATACAGATAGAATGAAATAGTAAAGTGCCAGCAATAATTTTGACCAGGGTATTAGTGCGTAATTTATTTAGCCCAGCCTTCTGCCAAAGTAAGAAACAAAATTTCTTGGAAAATTTTGAGTGTTTAAATAGAAAAGATTGAACAAACTCTGTGAGATAAAGAATAATGAAGCCTTCGATACAGAAAATGAATTAAAAACATGTACTTCACGGCAATAAGACAAGCATCTGCTTCAGTGGTATTGGCGTAAGCCAGCTGCAGCCTTGGAACACTACGAGGGCGTGCTGTTGAGTAATGTCTCTTTTATTCTGTTCTCAAGATGAGTTAGTACATACTACGCATATTCTTTGGTCGGCTTTCACGCTTCGCCGACATAAATTGCAGCCCTCCAGCGCTAGACACTTCCGAATTGTAACGTGTAACATTTCGGTGCGGATCGTAAGAATATCGATGTAATATTGGACCCTCGCAAAACTGAATGCATGAATCTGAAGAGTTTGTCCACAGATGGAGTACCCTCTTCTTCAACAAGACAACGCCAGACAACATACGAGCACTGCGACATCTGATACAGTCCGACGCCTTGGATTCACTGTCATCGATCATCCTCCATACAGTCCAGACTTGGCCCCATCCGTTTCATCTGTTTCCGAAACGTAAAGAAAACTTTCGTGGACCTCACTTGAACGTGATGAAGTGAAGCAATCAGAGGTCAGGTTGTGGCTCTGTCAACAAAGTCGAAAATTCTATAGTGACAGTATCAACAAGCCGGTCTCTCGTTGGGAGAAATGAGTTCGTCACCTGTGTGGCTATGTTGAGAAATAAATATGCAGACATGAAGAATCAAGTGCAAATACTAATAAAGAAAATTAGATTTAAAAAGCTTTAAGAGTTTTCAATCAAAAAATTTAGGAGGCATTACTTTCCAGCACGCCTTCGTAATCGAAATTAGCCAGAATAAGAACTGCAGAAGTGAAATGGAGAGAAATCAACAATTGAAAAGGAGAATTCAGGTCGTTAAAACACAAATTCAAACAAGACCGCGAAACATCTGAAAATTACAACAAAATATTAATATGAAGTAGCTGTGGTTAAGCGCTGCAGAAACTATGTTTCTTTTGGCTCTACCAAGGTTATCATATACGTAATGAAATACAAAAAAGTGCTTAAAAAACTCTCCAGCTGATGTAATAAAAACATTTAACAGTATTGACCTAACATCATTTCAACACATAGAGAGATAAGGTAAACGTCTTCACTCACATTACATATTATTGATTACACATGACATTTTAACCATCGCAAACAGCAATAAACCAATGTTTAGTGTTAATTTTACGGAGAGATAAGAAGAGGAAATCTTAGCATAAAGTTCTCATTAAATAATTTTTGCTGTGATCCTCTTGATGTAACAGTTTCATACCCTCGGTTTTGTGATCCGAACTTCATCCACTTAGGCTAACTTCCTTCTTAACGCACTTTTCAAAGTTAGCAGACAGGCGTGGCCTGCAGGAAGCGCACCGGAAGTACAAGGCTCCAAGTAGAAGTTTCCCACTCGCCTACAACATGGAATCGTATAGGACCTCCAGCCCATCACCGGTGACAATGTCCCAGCCAACTCTAGCAACGGAGTGAGTTTGCGAACGCGACCGATCGGCTGAAGTTAGCTAGCGCCGACTGCTCCTCGTGGGCACGGAAGGTAAACATGTTCGCGCGAGTTAAGCGAAGATACAGTAAGACGTTCTATCGATCCCACACTCTCTAACGGATCAGAAATAAAACAAAAACAAACGTCTGCACCTTCCCCTAACGTGTCCACACTGAGGACCCGTGAAATTCGGTCAGAACTTCTGCTTGTGTTTTGTAATTTAATGATTCCAGCAATATGAAGGACACTGGTGCCTAGTTGCAACAGTCCTAACTTCCTTGGAAAACTTATAAAATCAACCTCTTAGTTTACATGAGAGACGTGTCAATAATGAGAGATGAGTGGCACGGCTATGTTGAATGTAAGACGGGGGAATTGATCACTAGAAAGTCCACTACTGTTCTCCTCAGGTAACTTTTACCGAGAACCATATTTTTCAGTGTAAATTACGACACAGGTTTTCGTATAGCGATCAAATACGAAAATCCGAATGTAGGAAGACTGCAGATTAATCGCATTCATATCTATTGGTGTTACAAGATTCTCTCCGAGTGCACACTTGACTTGACATACAGTACACAAAAAGATATTAATCAGTTAAGAGATGATAGAACAGTTGTCCTCGCACGCACACCGTCCGTCCAAAACGTTCCAAGACTGATTTTATTCCTGACGTATAAGCGACATCACCGCAGTAACTACGGTGGAAGCTTGAACTAACAACTGTAAACAACAGACGCGCAATCGCGCTGTCAGTTGTGGGCTGGCAATGATGCGTAGTGAACGTGTAGCCGTAGTGTATCAACGTTGTTGTGTCACAATTCGGAAAGGAGTATCATCTATAAATCAAGTGTTGAGGACATGCTCCAGAATATCGTGAAGAAGAGATATTTGTAAGCAAATTCTGTCTCTCATACCTTGACTCCCGAACCAGTACAAAATGCGAACAATCCTTTTGAAAAGCATCATCAGCAGTCGAAGCTCACCTTTCAACAGACGTTACCTGCTTTGTTCACCATCTCCACTTGTCATCACTGTAGAATGGTCTTAAGATGTTCTGCTGATATCTAGAAACCAGTTACCATTGTAATAAATGTTTTTATGTGATCGAGGTTGTTTCACATTGTAACTTCAAAAACAAACATTTACTGTTGTACAATACGCAGGTGATACAATAGCGTCCCAGGCTGCCAGCGGCAGCAAGGCAGAATTATCGTAACCTTTGACAAGTGTGTACTGACCCCAGCGTGGGGTCGGCATGGACGCTACTCTGACGATAGGGACACCTCAAGTCTAACGAGGGCCGGAACAGTTCGGCTTTCAGCTGCGGAACTGCAACTCCTGCTAATTACGGAGAACAGCCAGCTGAAATTCAACAGGCGGAACTCCACAGTGGTCGTCTCCCTGCATACAGACAAGGCATACGATCGTGTGTGACGGGACTGGCTAATAGTCAAAGTTGTCGATCAGACCACAGTTCCAGACTCCTGTGTTAAGCCGGTCGACAGTTTTATACACGACAGAAGATTGTTTGCTCAGATTGATGGCAAAAAATCCGGCATGAAATAATTAGAACAGGCATACTCCAGGGGTCTGTGATCTCACCCATCCTGTCGAGCATCTATATCAATGACCAAGTTATCACTTGTCACTGCAAGTCTTTATGCAGACGACACAGACATCTTCACCTCGGGAAGGGATATCAAACAGATCATAACGATGGTGCAACCTCAATTGGACATCAAGGAAGGCTGGAGCAAAGACGAACACGATAACAATCAGTCCCATCCTTTCAGTGTTGAAACTGTGTACCACGAAAAGTCCTGTATTAAAAACGTAACTGGGCATCATGCGCCAGCATGCACCTTGGTTGCCAAGGGTGAAGTAACTTGCGATTTTAGTGAACAACGGCATCACTTACACACCACCTATTCAAGAAAGGAAAGTGAAAACCATGATGATGGATCAGGCCATGACGCCCTTCTTTACTAGGCGCTACCACAGCCAATCAACTAAGTCGTCACTCTACAAGGAAATGATATACACACATCAAAAAAGTTTTGCAACACCCCCGTGCCCACAGCTTCTGAAGATAGACATTGACTGTGGATACTGTTCCGGGACGTCACTAAACCCGCCCAAAGATGTAAACAACCATGCATGAGCAGCGCCCATTACACGGAGGGGGTCCAACAGCCAATCAGTTCAAGGCATTCCACCAGGAACAAAGTACACGGCTCTTGTTGTCTGTAGTCAACCGTGCCTAGACGGTCAGTACTGCGGTTCGATCGCGTCCACATTGTTACTTTGTGGCAGGAAGGTCTCCCAACAAGGGAAGTGTCCCGGCGTCTCGGAGTGAACCAAAGCGATGTTATTCGGACATGGAGGAGATACAGAGAGACAGGAACTGTCGATAATATGACTCGCTCAGGGCGCCTAAGGACTACTACTGCAGTGGATGCCCGCTATCTACGGATTGTGGATCGAAGGAACCCTGACAGCAACGCCACCATCTCGAATAATGCTGTTCGTGCACCCACGGGACGTCGTGTTACGACTCAAACTGTGCGCAATAGGTTGCATGATGCGCAACTTCACTCTCGACGCTCAAGGGGAGGTCCATCTTTAGCCAGGACACCACGCAGCGAGGTGCAGATGGGCCCAACAACATGGTGAATGGACAGCTCAGGATTGGCATCACGTTCTTTTCACCGATGAGTGCCGAATATGACTTCAACCAATCGTCGGAGACGTGTTTGGAGGCAACTCGGTCAGCCTGAACGCCTTAGACACACTGTCCAGTGAGTGCAGCAAGATGGAGGTTCCCTGCTGTTTTGGGGTGGCACTATGCGGGGCCGACGTACGGCGCTGGTAGTCATGGAAGGCGCCGTAACAGCTGTATGATACGTGAAGCCATCCTTCGACCGACAGTGCAACCATACCGGCGGAATATTGGCGAGGCATTCGTCTTCATGGACGACAGTTCGCGTCCCCATCGTGCACACCTTGTGAATGACTTCCTTCAGGATAACGACAGTGCTCAACTAGATTGGCCAGTATGTTCTCCAGACATACCAATGATAGATTGAAAAGGGCGGTTTATGGATGACGTGACCCACCAACCAGTCTCAGGGATTTAGGCCGAATCGCCGTTGAGGAATGGGAAAATCTGGACCAACAGTGCCTTGAAGAACTTGTAGATAGTACGCCACGCAGAATACAGTCATGCATCAATGCAAGCGGACGTGCTACTGGGTAGTAGAGGTACCGGTGTACAGAGAAATCCTGACCACCACCACCACTGAAGGTCTTGCTGTATGGTGGTAGAAAATGCAATGTGCAGGGGCGGAAATGATGTTTATGTTGATCTCTATTCCATTTTTCTTTACGGGTGATGCAAAACTTTTTTTTGATGTGTGTAGCTGTCGCTCCTTTGTGATTCTACCTCAAGGAGAGCTTCTTGCGCCAATAACATATGACGACTGCAGCCTTGCCAAAACGTCCAAATTGGTGCCTCACTGCTCCGTAAATGGTATTCGCCAGCAAATAAAAGAAAACTACCTGGTAGACAAGACCAAAGATGAGGCAACGAAACTGTTCCAAAGAATAGATGAGAATAATGAAGCTTTTCGCCAACTGGCGACTGTAGGCCAAGCTCTGCCCAACAATGGCACAAATAAAAGGTTTCTAGAACAATATTTATGTCCCCAAGAGACCACCCTGGTTAACGTCCTTCTACCTCAACAAGTGCACCTCGGCAGCGCAAGTATCTTAAGAAATAACTTCAGTGAAAACCTCTTCCAACCCTTCACTCCAGAAGTAAGAATCGTCATAGGCCATAGCGGTTAGGCACTGACGTGAGAAACGGCCCCATTTGCAGGGTGTGGTGTAATTCTGAGCCACGTCGCAGCCTCTGGACAGGTGCCCAGCAGCAGCGGAGTCTCCCCACAGGAGCAGGAGATACCTAATCCCATAGGTGATTCATCGAAACCAAGAACATCCAGCAACTACTACTCGGATGATCTCATATTTCCATGTCTAGGCCGCATCAATGTTACGTGGGGGCAAAGAAACCCATACCACATTATAAGAAGCACAGGCCTGTCTCGAAAAAATATTGCTCATTTTTCAGTGAAGATATGTAGTGTACAACCAGGCAATAGTTAGCATAGTCGATACGAATAACAAGGAAAATCTGCATAAAACGGTGAGAGAGGGGCGGTTCTACAGATGGGCCCACAGGATGGGTCACCATGTGGCCCGATGATCCAAAGTGCGAAAGTCCTTCACATCTCATCATGTCAGATTGCACTGTGGTTAACAGTGTCTAAGTCCTTTAGGTGGGACTCGGTGTTCCATGGCAGTCTGTAGACGGTTAGAGGATCAGATGATAGAACTACATAGACGTACATAGAGCACCTGCTCCCGAAAGGCAAAGGTCCCGGGTTCGAGTCTCGGTCCAGAGTTTGAGTCTCGGTCCGGCACACAGTTTTATTCCACCAGGAAGTTTCATATCAGCGCACACTCCACTACAGAGTGAAAATCTCATTCTGGAAACATCCTTCAGGCTGTGGCTAAGCTATGTCTCCGCAATATCCTTTCTTCCAGGAGTGGTAGTTTTGAAAGGTTCTCAGAAGAACTTCTGTGAAATTTGGAAAGTAAGAGACGAGGTACTGGCAGAAGTGAAGCTGTGGGGACGGGTCGTAAGTCGTACCTGGGTAGCTCAGATGGTAGAGCACTTGTCCGCGAAAGGCAAAGGTCCCGAGTTCGAGTCTCGGTCCGGCACGTAGTTTTAATCCGCCAGGAAGTTTCATATCAGTGCATACTTCGCTGCAGAGTGAAAATCTCATCCTAGACCTACATAGGTCCAACAAATTTCATTTAGGAACAAATGAACCGACATTCTTTGAATAAGTTTCAGCTGGACGCTCTTAAATAAAATGCTTCGATTCTCTTCTTTTCTGGTTTTCCCACAGTCCATGTTTCGCTACCATACAGTGCTATGCTCCAAACGTACATTCTCCGAAATTTCTTCTTCACATTAAGGCATATGTTGGATACTACTAGAAATCTCTATGCTAGCCTACTCTTTATGTCCTCCTTGCTCCGACAGTCATTGATTATTTTGCTGTCTGGGTAGCTTCATCTGCTTCGTGATCAGCAGTCCTGATTGGCTGTTGTCATTTCTGCAACTTCTCTTTACTTTCGTCTTGCTTACATTTACTCTCAACTTATATTCTGAACTCATTAGACTCATTCCATACAGCAGGTCATGTGAAGGGCTTATTTCAATAGTGGTACAAGTCCATTACCTCCGCTTTTATGCCTATAATGCTTCTGAAATTAATGATCCAAACAAACAGAAAGAAAGTTCATCTCTAGCAAAAAGCCATGCTTGAATATTTCTGGTATATCAACTGCAGATTTTTCAGCGCTCATTTAACTTTAGGACTCTGTATCTCAATATGAACAAAAATGGATTTGCACCACTATTGAAATAAGCCCTTCATGTGATCCTTCTTCAGTTTTATTCAGGATAGCAAAGTCATCAGCGAATTGTATCATGGATATCCTTTCACCTTGAATTTTAATTCCACTCCTGAATCTTTCTTTTATTTGCATCATTACTGAACAGTAGGGATGAAAGAGTACATCTGCCTTACACCCATTTTCGTTAGAGAAGTTCGTTCTTGGCCGTCCCTCATGAGTCTTGTACACATTGTGTATTACCCGTCTCTCCCTGTAGTTTACCCTACTTTTCCCAGATTTCGAACCTCTTGTATCACTTTATACAGTCGAACGCTTTTCCCAGGTCGACAAATCCCATGAACGTGTCTTGTTTTTTCTTTAGTCTTGCTTCCATTACAAACCGACACTTCAGAATTGGCACTCTAGTGCCTTTACCTTTAGAAAAGCCAAACCGATCGTCATATAACACATCCTCAATTTTCTTTTCCACTGTTCTGTATTTCATTCTGGTCAGCGACTTGGATGCATGCGCTGTTTTGTAATTGTGTGGATAATGTTTTTCCGAAAGTCAGATGGTATATCCTCAGACTCATACACTGTACACATCAACGCGAATAATCGTTATATTACTATTTTCCCCCAATGATTTTCGAAATTATAATGGAATGTTGTCTATTCCTTCTGCCTTATTCGATCATAAGTATTCGAAAGCTATTTTAAATTCTGATTCTAATACTGGATCCTCTATCCAATTTATATTGACTTCCATTTTCTCTTCTGTCACGTCATCAGACAAGTCTTCTTCCTCATACAGGCCTTCTGTGTATTCCTTTCACCTATCTGCTCTCTCTTTCTCTCTCTCTCTCTCTGAATTTAACAATGGAATTCCCATTGTACCTCTAATGTTACCGCCATTGTTTTTTCTATCTCACCGACGGTTCTATTGCCTTTTATGTATGCTCAGTCAGCCGTTGAGACAATCATTTTATTTTAGATTTCTTGACAGTTTTTCCTGCAGCCATTTCACCGTAGCTGCTCTGCACGTCTTTATTTCATTTCGAAGTGACATGTGTTTGTGTATTCCTAAATTTCTCTGAAAAATTTTGTACTTCGTTTTTTCATCGATGAACTTAAGTTTTCTTCTGTTACCCGTGCCCCCTTCGCAGTTACCCTCTTTGTGCCTCTGTTTTTCATTGCAACTTCTTTGGCTTCCTTTTTTAGCCATATCCATTTCTCTTCAACTGCAATCTGTACTGGCATATTCCTTACCGCAGTATCAATAGTTTCAGAGAACTTCAAGCGTACTATTTCGTTCATTATTCAATCGTTTTGTTATTGTCACCGTCCTCTTGGCAGTCCCCTCCCGGAAATCCCGTATGGTCTATTCTGGATTGACCAATGGAGATATCATCATGACATTTTATCATAATAGGCAACATGTCCTGCGGATACACGTGATGGGTCTTTAAAGAAATGGTCTCCATTGCCTTCTCCATCCTCTTGCCTTTGATCATTGCTGATTCTTAAGCCTTTAGGAACAGTTTCCCCGCCCAAGGGCAAGAGAGTGTCCTGAACCACTATCAGTTCCTCCACCCTCCGTTTGTTGTTCTAAAATATACGTAAGCGGTACTGTAAACAAAAGTTTTGTTTTATACTTTGCAACAGCTGTATATTATTTCTCTCCCGTGCTGGAAACCACTAGAACACACTGCATGCTATAGTGATAAGTTTCATTGGTTGACGACGTTGCGACGGGCTATAAACTACTTATTGACGTTTATCAAAAGTTCCCTTCCTCTAATTGAACTGATTCAGATGATACGAATCAGTTTAAGAGACTATATCCTCTGATGAACGTTTGTGGCAGTGATAAAATCGACATGTGACTGTCAGTATAACGGGGACACCTCCTTTAAACCGATAGAAAGTTACATTACACTGGCGCCCGAGCGCGACTTGCGAATCACCTCAAACCCTCAATTGGCCACAAACTTTTACTTGTAATAGGTTTTCATTCTAATGTATACTCCGCAAGGAAATAGACATAGCCGCCCGGTGTGGCCGAGTGGTTCTAGGCGCTTCAGTCTGGAACCGCGCGACCGCCACGGTCGCAGGTTCGAATCCTGCCTCGGGCATGGATGTGTGTGATGTCCTTAGGCTAGTTGGGTCTAAGTAGTTCTGAGTTCTAGGGGACTGATGACCTCAGCTGTTGAGTCCCATAGTGCTCAGAGCCATTTGAACCATTTTTGAAATAGACAAATGTAGACATGACAACAAATGAGACTTTGATTTATATATGCCACCGAGAATAACTCCGAAAGTATGGTAGTAGCGGACAAGTTTTTGGGACAAATGTTCATGGGTCAAGAGGGACCACAATATGTTAGTTTTTTGTTGCTGGGTGGTGTCGCGTCAGAGATATCAGGGCCAGCTTTTTTTTTAATGGGATGCTATATTTTAATACTTATTTTCTGATAGCGGCGATAGAGACGAATCCAATGATATGTAACAGTAAGGTCTTTGAAGGTCAACGAAGATCACAATGGTGGCTTGAACGTCGATTTATAGAAAGAAGGTGTTCGAAGTGAGAACTATTGGTATCAATGCAGTGCTCCAGTCTTCTTATCATTGAGTGGTATTCCTCATCACATCGGCACTTATCGAAGTACGTGCTCTGACAATTATCTCTCGTATATCGTGCAAATAGTACTGTAAATATTCGCCGAATACGGCGTATCCACCTAATGTGCCACTAACATGTAAACATCATTCGACGGTTTCGCAATACAACACTAATAGGGACGGTAAGACTGGTATCGTCGAATCAAGCGAATTTGAAAGATGTATTCCTTCGAAGAACAAGTCGATATGCTTCTCATTTACGGAGAATGCCAACGAAATTCAGTGAGAAGTAGAGACTTATGCGTTGAAAGATATCCTCAACGTACTCACGCGACATGTCGTACATTTAAGTATGTCTACGATAAATTGAGAACAACTGGATCTTTGACGCATCGAAAACACATCCGGCAATGGAAAATTACTAACGAGAAAACGGAAATTGGTACTTTTGCCACTTCGTTCGAGATCCTTGTGTTAGTTCGCGTCAAATTGCAACGGAATCTGGCATGAGCCGGTGTAGTGTTGTTCGTGTTCTGCAACGCCCTAAATACCATCCTTACCATATCAGTCTCTACGAAGAATTAACTGGTACGGATTGTATGCGTCGCATAGAATTCAGATTCAGAGAGATGACACATTTATTAATTCGGTTTTATTTACTGACGAGCCTACATCACGAAACATGGGAACGTTAATTTGCATAACATGCGTTATTGGGCAACTGAAAATCCATGTTGGTTGCGGCAAGTTGCATACCAAAAACTTTGTTCGGTGAATGTATTGTATGGTGTTCTGGAGGACAGAATTATAGGCCCCTATTTCAACGAAGGAAATCTTAATAGTAGGAAGTACACCACATTCCTGCAAGAAACATTAGGTCTGTCATTGGAAAAAATATCTTTAGGAACAAGGAACAGAATGTGGTATCAACACGATGGGTGTCCGGCACATTTTTCGCTGACGGCTAGAAATCAGTTGCAGAGACTATTCCCAAATCGTTGGATTGGACGTGGAGGAGATGTGTCGTGGCCGGCTCGTTCGCCAGATTTCACGCATCTGGATTTTTTTCTTGTGGGGATTCGTAAAAGACATTGTTTATAGAGACGTTCCAACTACTTCTGAAGATATTCGAGAGAGAATTGTCAGAGCATTTGCTTCGATAAGTGCCGATGTGATAAGGAATACCACTCAACCCATGATACGAAGATTGCAGCACTGCGTTGATACCAGTGGTCATCACTTCGAACATCTTCTGTAAATGTACGTTCTTGCACCTTTGTGACCTTTGTTGACCTTCAAAGACCTTACTGCTGTACACCATTGTATTCTTCTCTACAACCGCTATAAGAAATAAGTACCAAACTATAGCATCCCATTAAAAAAAAAAAAAAAGAAAAAAAAAGAAAAGCAACAATATTTACCTTCATATCTCTGAAGCGACCCCATATAGCAACAAAAAACGTCATATTATGGCCCCCATTGTCCCAAGCAACTTTTGTGCCACAAACGTTTCAGTTGCTGTCAGACTTTCAGAGTTATTGGCTCTGAGCACTATGGGACTTAACAGCTGAGGTCATAAGTCCCCTAGAACTTAGAACTACTTCAACCTAACTAACCTAAGGGCACCACACACATCCATGCCCGCGGCAGGATTCGAACCTGCGACCGTAGCGGTCGCACGGTTCCAGACTGTAGCGCCTAGAACCGCTCGGCCACACCGGCCGGCTTTCGGAGTTATTCTTGGTGGCAGTAGTTAAAGACTAGTACATCTCGTATGTCCTTCCTCTCGACGGTGCTGTCACTGCTGCATTTTGAGATGCTATTATGGAGTTCGGAAGGTATGACGAAGAAGTAGTTGTAGATACGTATGAGCAGTGCAGCAGGGTCGGGCCTCGTATACGCCGAACTTAACATCTTTGGGTATCTGGGAAGCTAGAGCTGTCTGATGGAGGAGCGGTGGACGTGACTGTCCAGAGAAGGCTTGTTGGAGCCTTGGTGAAGACGACGCACGAAGCTGAGTGTACTTGTTTTGGGTTACTGTTACTACGTTTTCCGATGTGCGCATGTTTCAGCTGCTAGCCCTACGTGCTGGTGCTGTACCACAGGTTTGACGAGAAGTTTTAGCGTACATTTGCGCCACTTGTTTGCCACGCTTGGTCGAAGATGGAGCCTGGGATCTACCGCTTCCTGTTTCAATGCTGAGCGCTCTTTGAAATTTCTGTAACACTCGTTCCTGCCGGTGGCTCTTCTGTGTTCTGTAGCGGTTTAGTGAGTCTTGGCTACATGGTGCTAAACTCTAGGCCGCCAGTTTTGCAGCCATGCTTAAGTAATGCCTGTTTCTGAACATTTGTCATGTGTGCTCAACCCTCTCCCTTGTAGACGAACTACTGGATCTATTGTGCTTAATACCTGTTAAACTAAAAACGCAGATACCGCAGGGAGAACTATTTCAGTCTTTTAGTGTGGCCGCTCGGGGTAGCCGCGTGGTCTTGGGCGCCTTGTCACCGTCCACGCGGCTCCCCCGTGGAGGTTCGAGTCCTCCCTCGGGGACGGGTGTATGTGTTGTCCTTAGCGTAAGTTAGTTTAAGTTAGATTAAGTAGTGCGTAAGCTTAGGGACCTATGACCTCAGCAGTTTGGTCCCTTACCACAAATTTCCAAATTTTTCATTTTAGTGTTATTTGTGTTTAATTCTTTTACAAGGTATTACGACTTGTATGGGTTGTTTCATTTTAACTGTACAGCTTTGTTTTGTCCAGAAGTTAGCTACCCCCGGTAGTAGTAAACACTGTTGCAGGGAAACATTCGTGATTTGCAAATCTTATCAAGTTTTAGTTAACAGTCAACCTGAGTAATCTTTCCGATGCACTGAAGTGCTTGTTACTTGTTGGAGTGTTTAACTCAAATTCTCTACGGAGTATTTATTCATGGTTGAGATAACTGCTTGCAGGTGTGTTCACACCTGAAGAGAGACCTTGCATTTTTTGATTAACTTTAACATGAAATTATTTCTCGATTAATCTTTTTGTTCTGATGCTGTTGAATTTATCATACCGGCTTCTGTTCTACCTGAAATCCCTGGACAAGCAGGACAGAGCGGGTGAAGTTATATTTGTGGAAAGAGACCAAAATAAGTTGCTGTCAGTTACACTCAACATATAAATTGTATTTCTTAAAACACACAATAACATAAGCAAGATTTAAACAAATCTCAAGGTTTTAACGAAAGAGCTCCTTTGATTTGATTTAAATCGGCTGAGAGCCACATACGAAACTGCAGGAATTGAGGTATAGGAGTTCTTCTGGAAGTTTCACTTCTCTCAAAAATTTTTTACAGCAATAAAAATTGGGTGAAGGCCACCCATTAAGGAAGAACAGTGTTACAGCTTAAGGCCAAAACAAAGATTTTCCCTGAAACCCAACTAAAGGCCGCATATCAACCAAATAATTTGACGGCTTAAAGCCTAGGCAGAAGGGCTTTCAATTTAACAGGCTGAGGGCCTTATCTTAAAACATTTCATGCAAACTCGGCTGAATGCCTCATACTCAAAAAATTAACAATGTCATGACTTACCCTCAGGAGCAAGATTTTGAATTTTCAGTTTAAGAGCGTTTAAAACTCGGTTGAAGGCCACACACTATGGAGAAGAGAATTTCACGGCTTAAGGCCTAAAGAGGAAAATCTTACAATTTTAAAGAGCTAAAACTCGGCTGAAAGCCACACAAACTACTTAAGACTAAAAGGAAACCGCTACGTAAAACACAAGGAGCGACGCTCAGAAGGTTCCAAGGGTCTGCCTGGGAAGTAACACTAACGCACGTTTAGGTGAGACAGGTAGCCAGACCGACAACCTCTTAATTGGAACCCAACCCAAACGAAGGCCAGCCGACAAACCAACCAATAAAATAAGGTCTACTCCACCCAAGTAGCAAAACGACAACAAGACGTCAATAGCTCAACGTTCTGGATACTGGTGCAAAATCCAGCCAAGTCAGAATAAACGCCCAAACCTACCAACTCTCCTCAGCTGTCGAGCTACACGCTGCACTGGACGGCAACAGCACGGTGAGGAAAGTACACTGCCAAAACGACGTCAGTGCCCAGAGCAGGTAACCGGGACGTTAACGGCACCAAGGCAGAAGATACCGCTGGTGCACTTCATTAATGAAGGAATTAATTAAGTTAAACCACATCCAAGAAAACGGATGCACTTCTAACCCTCTTCAGTGTACACACGTTGTTGTTCACGGAAATCTCGCAGAAAGCAACAACCAGGATCAAACGAAGTGAAGTGATAGCAGTTGAGGCTTGATAGCAGGTTAAGTGAGCGCTGAACTTTAGAGTCCAATATCGGTGGGCGACGAACTTCGTAACCCTCGCAAGAAGCGCCTCACAGGTCCAACTCCTCGTACACGCCGCCAGTGGCCCTGGCCCGACTCGGTGCGACGGGGACCTCCTCGCTGATATGCGCCAAGCGACCGACTGCACCACTCGGAAACGGTTAAAGTACCAAACATACGTCGGCTGATGGGACGACCGACCAAACGACCAACCAGCGGTCGTTCTTGCTCCAGTCTCCTTCACTCAGACAGTGCATGTGTGTCTCCAGCGGTCGGCAATTACTGGTTCTCCGCACCTCACTGGTGCTCCGTCTGCTTCGTCGCCGACCGCTGTTCCGTCTGCGACTGCACTGCTGGTTCGTCTCCAACTGACTTCCAGACACACGACGGCCCGTAAATACTATCGGCCGCTCCAGAGATGGTACGACAGTGCACTATCGATACGTGCTGCTGCTGCCACTCACGGGCAAGTAAGGCAGGAGGTTAGTGACGCCAGTAAATGGAATAAGAAGACGAGGCGGCAGTACCATAATAGAAGATGACAAACAATAAATAGCATGAGCACGAGCCGTGCACGGCTCACAACCCTTGAGTACAGTGTTTCTTTCTTTTTTTTTACATGTGTCAACAATGAGCAACTGTTTTATTTCTGCCTTATTTAAGAGAGGTTTTATGTATGCTGTAATAGAACCAGTGTTAACTTCATGCTTTTTCACCATGTATCGTGTGCTACAGTTCTACCTTGAAATGAAATGTGCCGTCCGTTTGCTTTCGCCCTGATCTCACACTGGGCCGGTTGTTGTCTAAGGAACCTCTTACAGTAAATTGGTTTGCTTGAATTTTTGGAAGCATAAAGAGAATATCAGCTAGTAAGCGTAAATTGTCAACGAAAAGAACTTGTGAAAATTTTTCATTTATTGATTAGCTATATAACAGTAATAAACTCGTGGGGGATCGTTCTGAAAGTAAGGCCTCCTACGTTTATGTGGTGACTTTGTATGTCCGTGTCAGATGTCGTCTGGGTAGTGCTAATGTTTGAATCCTCCTCTTTCGTTTGCAGGTGGTTCTGTTGTTCTGTGTTAGATGGCGCCAGCAGAGGTGTGTTTGAAAATGGAGTCTGACGTGGACGCACCTATAAAACATCGACGTGTGGTTGCATTCGTCACTGTTGAAAACACAGCGCCGACTGAAATCTATCGACGCTTGCTACAGATATATGGAGGCTATACAACAGCTGTGAGCAATGTGAGGCGATGGGTACGGCATTTTCAAGGTGGTGGAACCAAAGTTACGCGATTTGTTTACAATGTGTGCTGATGATATGTTAACAGCGACACCAGCTGGCAACAACACATTGAGAATCTAAGACGCATCCTAGAAAATATTTTCGACACTCAGGGGTGACCGCCAACTTCAAGAAGTCAAAGTCTGCAATGACAGATATCAACTTCCTTGGACATTTTATTTCTTTGTTTCAGAGATTACCTACGAGAAAAAAGATTAGTGGAACAGAGAATGCACCACACCACGCAATAAAACGCAATTGAAGGCATTTTTAGGGTTCGACTCATTTTACCATCGTTTATACTAAATCAAGTCCGAAATTCAGAGACTGTGTTAAAGAGATTAAAGAAGAATGTGCAATGGTAACGGACTGATGAATGCCAGATAGCATTTGACAATCTAAAAGCCACTCACGTCAGTACACCAACATTACATCATTCAAACATGACAATGTACACTCCTGGAAATTGAAATAAGAACACCGTGAATTCATTGTCCCAGGAAGGGGAAACTTTATTGACACATTCCTGGGGTCAGATACATCACATGATCACACTGACAGAACCACAGGCACATAGACACAGGCAACAGAGCATGCACAATGTCGGCACTAGTACAGTGTATATCCACCTTTCGCAGCAATGCAGGCTGCTATTCTCCCATGGAGACGATCGTAGAGATGCTGGATGTAGTCCTGTGGAACGGCTTGCCATGCCATTTCCACCTGGCGCCTCAGTTGGACCAGCGTTCGTGCTGGACGTGCAGACCGCGTGAGACGACGCTTCATCCAGTCCCAAACATGCTCAATGGGGGACAGATCCGGAGATCATGCTGGCCAGGGTAGTTGACTTACACCTTCTAGAGCACGTTGGGTGGCACGGGATACATGCGGACGTGCATTGTCCTGTTGGAACAACAAGTTCCCTTGCCGGTCTAGGAATGGTAGAACGATGGGTTCGATGACGGTTTGGATGCACCGTGCACTATTCAGTGTCCCCTCGACGATCACCAGTGGTGTACGGCCAGTGTAGGAGATCGCTCCCCACACCATGATGCCGGGTGTTGGCCTTGTGTGCCTCGGTCGTATGCAGTCCTGATTGTGGCGCTCACCTGCACGGCGCCAAACACGCATACGACCATCATTGGCACCAAGGCAGAAGCGACTCTCATCGCTGAAGACGACACGTCTCCATTCGTCCCTCCATTCGCGCCTGTCACGACACCACTAGAGGCGGGCTGCACGATGTTGGGGCGTGAGCGGAAGACGGCCTAACGGTGTGCGGGACCGTAGCCCAGCTTCATGGAGACGGTTGCGAATGGTCCTCGCCGTTACCCCAGGAGCAACAGTGTCCCTAATTTGCTGGGAAGTGGCGGTGCGGTCCCCTACGGCACTGCGTAGGATCCTACGGTCTTGGCGTGCATCCGTGCGTCGCTGCGGTCCTGTCCCAGGTCGACGGGCACGTGCATCTTCCGCCGACCACTGGCGACAACATCGATGTACTGTGGAGACCTCATGCCCCACGTGTTGAGCAATTCGGCGGTACGTCCACCCGGCCTCCCGCATGCCCACTATACGCCCTCGCTCAAAGTCCGTCAACTGCACATACGGTTCACGTCCACGCTGTCGCGGCATGCTACCAGTGTTAAAGACTGCGATGGAGCTCCGTATGCCACGGCAAACTGGCTGACACTGACGGCGGCGGTGCACAAATGCTGCGCAGCTAGCGCCATTGGACGGCCAACACCGCGGTTCCTGGTGTGTCCGCTGTGCCGTGTGTGTGATCATTGCTTGTACAGCCCTCTCGCAGTGTCCGGAGCAAGTATGGTGGGTCTGACACACCTGTGTCAATGTGTTCTTTTTTCCATTTCCAGGAGTGTATTATGGATTAATGACAGATGTGTCGCCTTGTGTTAGAAGCCTACCTATTTAGGATTCAGTTAGTGGATGGATTACCTACTTTTTGCACCATAGCTTTTGCAAAACCCTCCACTTGCAAACTGAGTCGAACAGAAATGGAAGCATCGGCAGTGATACGAGCGTTTCGCAAATTTCATTATTATCTGGCTGGAGCAGATACAAAGGTATACTGCAATCATCAAGCACTGAACTTCTTGAATAACATCCACGATTAGCTCAATAGACGCTCATTCTACAGGTACATCGTTTTCAGATTATTTATGTGCTCAGCAAAGGAAATATTATTGTAGACTCCCAGAGGAATTAACAGACGCTACCGAAATAGAAGAACGAACAACAGAGATAAAAGTTTGCTTGTGAAGGATGTAGAAAATCGTTTAGAAACATTGTACATCTCCATCGAATTGACCGTCGTTGTGATCATGTTATCCATCAGATCAAGGAGAAAGTTCTTCAAATATAAGAGCACTTTATCAGTTACATTATAATGTTTTATTTCGCAGGCGACATCCTCAGTCAAAGAGTTGGTGTGATTGTTTTCGTCAAGACTGTGTAGAAAAATTAATCTTGCATACACATTCAGTATTGCATCACTGTAGAGTTGGCAGGTTTAGAAAAGATTGGAAGATATTGTCATGTTCCTAATCTGAGAAGCAGTGTCCAGCAAATAATGAGGACATGCCCAAATGTCAAAAGGCTAAACCTTCAACCAAAGCAGGAAAGGAATTTTTTGAAGAACCACTACTCATATTGGGACCCCTACCTCTGGCGAGAGGAAATGTCAAAAACATTATAGGATTTTACGACCTAGTAACCAAATATGTAAAAACGTATTCTGTCAGGATATGTACTTTGCAGTCCACCATCATGTCTCAGAAATGATTACTTCCATGCATTGGAAAGACACGAGTATTATTGTTAGACAATTCTGCCTACAACAGGTGGAGAAGATATGTACAAAACAGGAGCATTAGGCAAATTTTGGTCTCCGGATTCCATCTGGAAGCCAACCCAATATCGTGGTTGTTGCTTGAATTTAACAGATATGTCCACACATATTGCCATCATAAACAAACATTCTAGGTGGACTGTTTACAGCCATTTGAAGAAGTAAATAATAATTTGACTTACTCAACTGAGGCTATGCCAGCGGAGCTTCTGTTACATAAAAAGGAAAACAATGAGTGGATCAGATGTTTCCCGAAGATAACGGCTGTAGAAGAATCAAGGAAGGCCAACATTCAACAGCCATTTGATACGTTGAAGACAAAAGCACAACAAAGGGTAAACAGCTATAATCAGCAGTTGAAGGGGACGCAACTATACCCTAAGGCGTCATTACTTAAGAAGGATACCAAAAATATGATTTCTTGTCTACTTAGGACCGTATCTGATAATATCAATACGGAATAATGGTGCATATGCCTTGTGTTACCCACGATTAGTAACAAGGTGAAGGGGATGCACCTATCATCATCTAAAACCATACAATTATAAAGATCGCCTATCTCAGGTACGCGGAACCATTTAAATGAGGACGGTTTCCAGCGAGGTTGGAGGGGGTTACTAGCTCTTCCGGGAGAGGGTAGTACGGCTATGATGGTCGTAGCGAGCAGTCAGCCCTTAAACAGTGCGGGGCCGCTGTCGGTTTGTTGTGAAGCAGAGGAGGGATACAGCTGAGTGCGTCGGCATGGCGGGGCCACATTGGCGTTGGGGAACTGGGCTTAGCAGTTGCCAAAGTGGAAGCCTTTGCTGTTTGTGGGCCAGTTAGACTTTGGTGCGGCTGTGTTATGTCATGTGACATCACGCAGTATCTTGAACCCTCGTGCTGCTGTTACCGACGATGTGCTTTCCAGCGGGTGATCCTAAAAACCAAGCTGTAGGCGATTATTTTTTCTGTGGGAAACCGTGTCATGTTGTGATTGCCCTCTTTTACATTATGGATCAGCAGTGTGTGAGTTCTGCCCCTTCCATGCTGCTATTAGTATTAGTTTGTTGTAAATGTTCATATGACCTGTGTCAACGGCTGTGCCTTAAAAATGAGTTTGTATGGTGGTGCCACGCACGTAGCAAGTAAAATGTTTTAACTTGAAACTAGTGAAAAATCTTAAGCATCTGTAGGTCTGTTGACTCTTAAACTAAATTCAATCGGGGAGGTGTCATTATAAACACTGTACATTTAAAATCTTTCTGTTGAACGTTACTGGTATTCGGTGCTACTGAGGTTAGTTAAGCCTCTTAATCGCCAGTGCTTCTGTAACTTGTGTAATTAATTACTAATATGCTGTATTTAAAGAGGAAAGGTAGAGTTCGACTAGTCATAATTAATCCTCACCTCCTTGTCTGAAAGCTGATCTATGTGAGCCGCAATACAAGCTGTATGGTGTTTACCGAAATAATTGATTCCTCTGATTGATTAATTCAGTGTTTGTTATCTTAAATTAGTGCTTCGTAAAAGCTTCACGGGTTAACAAGAGTCACAACTTTTCGTTATAAATTAATTTGCTTTTCCATATGTTGCAGAGTGCAACTTGTTTGTCTGTGTCGTGTCCGAGGTGGCCTTAGGGGTTGCCACCGTCAGGCGCAGTCAGTGGAGCCTATGTTCTCTCAAGGGTGCCATAGTGTAACAACACAATGTCGATGAGGAAGTGCTTCCTTCAAAAATTTTTTGTTGTAAGTATGCTGTTTCAAGTCAGAGGAAGTAGAGTTTGCTGAGTCTATCGGGCCCGGTATGTTGCAGAATAGACAAACTAAAACTGTTGTTTGAAGACCTTTTTCCCCATTGTTCTCTAAAATAAGTATATTTTGCTATAAAATTACGTCTTGCTTAAAATCCCCTTGACAAGAGATTTGTTCTATTATTTACCGAATTACGATATTTCAGTCTGAAGTTTAAATTCAGTCGAGATATAATTTCACTAGCCGTGCCTCGAATTGATTTGATTTTCGTAGACAAATATTCTGTTTTCTGTTTTCTTTTTTTTTTTTTTAATTTACGCTTTTAATGACTGTATTGTTATATTTCACGGGCTAATCGCCGGTGGCTCCATTCTATAAATTCAATATATTGTCAGTTTTAGTTTTTCATTTTATTGTTAAATATTATTTAAATAAAGTTTACCGACTAAGAACCGATTACTGTTATCTAGATATCTATGCTCATACCAGTGTGCCGTGATTTTATGCTATTACATTGCGGTAAATAGAGATTGTTGTTGAAAATCCTCTGTTGGCTTGGTCCTTTCACTCCCCGAGGCCTTGAGACCTGCTAGCAGGAATTACTGACAGAAAAATGTTTTCTTAATATATTCATTAATAAGTTTTGGGTTTGTGTTTGTTCTCAGTCACATTAATATTCACTGACAAACAAAACTGTGACATATTATTGGCTGAGATTTAATTCTGCCATTGTGTATTACGGTCTTTGTGTTCCGTGTACATTACGTTTTTGACATTGGTGCAGCAATTGTATTATGGAATTTTTTTTCATACTATTACGTTAGTAGCGATAGATGTTAACTTTCATTGAAGAGAATGTAAGTGATCTGTTCCTGCATTGCACACACAGAATACACACTCAGTGCGTCTCCATATCTTAATCTTAATTACGTCTTACTGTTACTAATACTGAAATCTGGCTGCTAGCTATTCGACTCCTTTCGGCATTTTTTTTTCTCGGCCTTAAGTCACTTTTGCGTGGTTAGGATACCCATACCCGTGAGGTGACTCAGTAGATGTGGAGATAAAAAGGTACATACTAGGGTACAGCCGCAATACATGCAAGTGTCCAACGTAATTTTGCACACTTTTAACTTTCTTGCAGTAAAGAGTGTAAGTACATGCATGAACAGAAATGACTCTGCCACTGTCTGCGTTCTAGACATACAGACACACTGTTTTCATACAACAAGTTAGTGATGTGATCTCCTGATGTGATCCCCTGTGCAATGACTTTCAAAGACATGTAATGATGTGTGTGAGTTTCGTGCAGTGATGAATATGAACTTCATTTTGAAACTGGTGTGTCAACAAGACAATTCAACTTACAATTTTGTGATAAGCTGTGCCAGTACGTGATTTATTGTGATCGATCAAGAACTTTAAATCAGTGTAATGGATTGTGATCAGTTTGTTTGCTCGACTTGCAACGAACTGTCGTGTCGTCATAGATCATTAGATTTCCACGAGTGGTGTGCCACGACTATTAAATGAAGTGGTCACTAAAGGCCTTTTGTGACATTATGATAATCGAAAGAACATTTTGTCTGAAGTTTTGAATAATTTATGCAAACGAGAGCCTACAGATAGTTGTGTTAACAATTCCTAAGATTCTCAGGACTAAACCTGAATCCGAATCTCTAAGTACCATAAAATTCGGGCTGTGAGCATGGATTCTATGTAGGACTCCATCCACGTCTTACCGCCACTATTTACAGATATTCCCTGTCAGAACTCTAATACAGTAATTGGTCCATATCTAAATCATCGAGATATTTTCAACAACAAACCGAGGGAAGGTTACGGCCCATGTCCAACTCCCAACCTTAGCAAGTCTTGAATAGATCCAGATTTTGGCCGACTGTCTTGTAAACTTTATCATCATCTATCACCGACACGACGACAGAAGACAACAGTTGTATGTTCAGAAGAATGTTTAGTTCAATGGTTGTGATATGAGACATGAATCTGAGTAACTTGACTAAGTCTAGGACACTGAAAATTTTATCGGACGTTATTCAGCAAACATAATTACTTCAATCAGTAAGCATTGTCACTCACATGCAATTCTCAATGCTGAAGGCCTCGATGCGGTTTTCTCAGTCATCCATCCTCGAATGAGAGAGAAAGTTATAAAACAAGACAGGTTTTTTCCTGTGTCGGCAACTTCAACGAAACATAGTGAAAATGAAGAAACACTTAAACCTACATCACTACAGGCAAATATAGATGTGGATTCATGCCGTACATAATTATTGTCATGCTCATGACATACATGAACAATGTTTAACTGAACAATGTAATGTAAACTTCCCAACATATTACCAGTGATATGGTGTGGAAACATTCTTTATATATTTTCACACTACATTACTGGCAGTATATCAGGAAGTTGCCTTCAGTAATTAAAAGTGAACTTTGAATTGTTCGTTGGAGAAGTTCAGTATAGGTTCGTAACTCATTCTGCTGTACTCCTCGGAAGGCTATTTTAATATCACATTTTATAATGCAACTAGCTGTGTCAGATACTATGCTGTGTATAGGAACCAAAGACGTTTCTCCTTGCACAAGAAAAGCAAATATTGTCATTCCATTATCTCTGATTTTTATTATCTCTTTGTTGAACGTGATGTTAATGAGTCCGGTTTTGCTCTTTCTCTGATAAATCAGAAGGGTATGGGAACTTAAAATTGTGAATGTTATGTATTACAAGAAGGGAAAGCAGAAAGGTGGAAGGAGTATATAGAGGGTCTATACAAGGGCGATGCACTTGAGGACAATATTATGGAAATGGAAGAGGATGTAGATGAAGATGAAATGGGAGATACGATACTGCGTGAAGAGTTTGACAGAGCACTGAAAGACCTGAGTTGAAACAAGGCCCCCGGAGTAGACAACATTCCATTGGAACTACTGACGGCCTTGGGAGAGTCAGTCCTGACAAAACTCTACCATCTGGTGAGCAAGATGTATGAAACAGGCGAAATACCTTCAGACTTCAAGAAGAATATAATAATTCCAATCCCAAAGAAAGTAGGTGTTGACAGATGTGAAAATTACCGAACAATCAGTTTAATAAGTCACAGTTGCAAAATACTAACTCGAATTCTTTACAGACGAATGGAAAAACATGTAGAAGCCGACCTTGGGGAAGATCAGTTTGGATTCCGTAGAAGTACAGGAACACCTGAGGCAATACTGACCTTACGACTTATCTTAGAAGAAAGATTAAGGAAAGGCAAACCTACGTTTCTAGCATTTGTAGACTTAGAGAAAGCTTTTGACTATGTTGACTGGAATACTCTCTTTCAAATTCTAAAGGTGGCAGGGGTAAAATACAGGGAGCGAAAGGCTATTTACAATTTGTACAGAAACCAAATGGCAGTTATAAGAGTCGAAGGACAAGAAAGGGAAGCAGTGGTTGGGAAGGGAGTAAGACAGGGTTGTAGCCTCTCCCCGATGTTATTCAATCTGTATATTGAGCAGGGCAGTAAAGGAAACAAAAGAAAAATTCGGAGTAGGTATTAAAATCCATGGAGAAGAAATAAAAATGTTGAGGTTCGCCGATGACATTGTAATTCTGTCAGAGACAAGAAAGGACTTGGAAGAGCAGTTGAACGTAATGGATGGTGTCTTGAAGGGAGGATATAAGATGATCATCAACAAAAGCAAAACGAGGGTAATGGAATGTAGTCGAATTAAGTCGGGTGATGTTGAGGGTATTAGATTAGGAAATGAGACACTTAAAGTAGTAAAGGAGTTTTGCTATTTGGGGAGCAAAATAACTGATGATGGTCGAAGTAGAGAGGATATCAAACGTAGACTGGCAATGGCAAGGAAAGCGTTTCTGAAGAGGAGAAATTTGTTAACATCGAGTATAGATTTAAGTGTCAGGAAGTCATTTCTGAAAGTATTTGTATGCCGTACCGCAAGTCTCTAGAGGAACGGAGGGTTCCAAATGATTGGAAAAGAGCACAGATAGTCCCAGTCTTCAAGAAGGGTCGTCGAGCAGATGCGCAAAACTATAGACCTATATCTCTTACGTCGATCTCTTGTAGAATTTTAGAACATGTTTTTTGCTCGCGTATCATGTCATTTCTGGAAACCCAGAATCTACTATGTAGGAATCAACATGGATTCCGGAAACAGCGATCGTGTGAGACCCAACTCGCCTTATTTGTTCATGAGACCCAGAAAATATTAGATACAGGCTCCCAGGTAGATGCTATTTTTCTTGACTTCCGGAAGGCGTTCGATACAGTTCCGCACTGTCGCCTGATAAACAAAGTAAGAGCCTACGGAATATCAGACCAGCTGTGTGGCTGGATTGAAGAGTTTTTAGCAAACAGAACACAGCATGTTGTTATCAATGGAGAGACGTCTACAGACGTTAAAGTAACCTCTGGCGTGCCACAGGGGAGTGTTATGGGACCATTGCTTTTCACAATATATATAAATGACTTAGTAGATAGTGTCGGAAGTTCCATGCGGCTTTTCGCGGATGATGCTGTAGTATACAGAGAAGTTGCTGCATTAGAAAATTGTAGCGAAATACAGGAAGATCTGCAGCGGATAGGCACTTGGTGCAGGGAGTGGCAACTGACCATTAACATAGACAAATGTAATGTATTGCGAATACATAGAAAGAAGGATCCTTTATTGTATGATTATATGATAGCGGAACAAACACTGGTAGCAGTTACTTCTGTAAAATATCTGGGAGTATGCGTACGGAACGATTTGAAGTGGAATGATCATATAAAACTAATTGTTGGTAAGGCGGGTACCAGGTTGAGATTCATTGGGAGAGTGCTTAGAAAATGTAGTCCATCAACAAAGGAGGTGGCTTACAAAACACTCGTTCGACCTATACTTGAGTATTGCTCATCAGTGTGGGATCCGCACCAGGTCGGGTTGACGGAGGAGATAGAGAAGATCCAAAGAAGAGCGGCGCGTTTCGTCACTGGGTTATTTGGTAACCGTGATAGCGTTACGGAGATGTTTAATAAACTCAAGTGGCAGACTCTGCAAGAGAGGCGCTCTGCATCGCGGTGTAGCTTGCTCGCCAGGTTTCGAGAGGGTGCGTTTCTGGATGAGGTATCGAATATATTGCTTCCCCCTACTTATACTTCCCGAGGAGATCACGAATGTAAAATTAGAGAGATTAGAGCGCGCACGGAGGCTTTCAGACAGTCGTTCTTCCCGCGAACCATACGCGACTGGAACAGGAAAGGGAGGTAATGACAGTGGCACGTAAAGTGCCCTCCGCCACACACCGTTGGGTGGCTTGCGGAGTATCAATGTAGATGTAGATGTAGATGTAGAGTGTAGCCATGTATGGAAGTGAAACATCGACGGTAAATAGTTTGGACAAGAAGAGAATAGAAGCTTTCGAAATGTGGTGCTACAGAAGAATGCTGAAGATTAGATGGGTAGATCACATAACTAATTAGGAAGTATAGAATAGGATTGGGGAGAAGAGAAGTTTGTGGCACAACTTGACCAGAAGAAGGGATCGGTTGGTAGGACATGTTCTGAGACATCAAGGGATCACCAATTTAGTATTGGAGGGCAGCATGGAGGGTAAAAATCGTAGGGGGAGACCAAGAGATGAATACACTAAGCAGATTCAGAAGGATGTAGGTTGCAGTAGGTACTGGGAGATGAAGAAGCTTGCACAGGATAGAGTAGCATGGAGAGCTGCATCAAACCAGTCTCAGGACTGAAGACCACAACAACAACAACAACAACATGTATTACAACCCGATGTAAGAGTTAAAAGTTGTATTCAAGAAAGAAATAAACGAGTGTTCATCTGTGATAAATAATTACGTGAGACTCGAACGTGGATATTAGTCTTTCTAGTCATTCTAATTACTATACAAAATTTCAGCTACACTACGTCGACGTGGAGTTGGTGAGACGCTGGGAAGATTGGAAAAAGAACCAGCAAATAAACATGGTGACTTTCAACGGACTCAAGAGCGCGAAAATCTGCCACAACTTTTTACCAAAATATTACCACACGACAAAACACACACACACAAGGCGAGTTTAGTTTCAATGGATATTTCAATACATCATTCGAAAACCAAGAATACATGTTAATTTCGTATATAAGGCCATAAAGTGCAATAAAATAACAATATACAGTGCAACACAACAGTGTGAAGGGAAAATAATAGTAATGTCATTAAAGGGATAGATGTTCTTACTTTGGATACTCTTACTCACTTACTGAAGGTTTTGTGGTTTTCTGCAAATCAGCAGAAACAAGTCACTGTTTTCAAGGGTGCTTGGGATTTGGTTTTACAAATTACATACCACTTACGTAAAGGATCTATAATTCAAATGGCCAGCAGTATTCTGTCACATAAGGGATTTACGTGAGCTACATCAGTGATCCTTAGGCAAAAACTATCGGCCCGGGACCGGAACGAGTTGATAAACCAATATTCTTCCCGTATGCAGTAGGTTGGCGAATCCCTTACTTATTACATGCGGGAAGTTCTTACTGCTGTCCTTTCCTTCGATGTACGGCTTTCAGAAGAGGAGGTGGTGCTTACTGTTGTGCAGGGCGTTTTATTTCCAGGAAAACCTACAAAATTTAGAGACTTAGAGCGTCAGATCTCTGACGTCATTGACATTGCTCAAGGAGAGCCAGGTGTCCCGAAACAGGGGGAGTCGGGAGTTATTCATGATGTCGCTTGCTCGTAGGGGCAATACTTCTGTTGTGGGGAATCGGGGAATTTTGCGTGTTCGTGCTACCGAAAACGTTAACTGCCGCAGAACAACTGGCACCAAAGGTTAAACAAACGCCTTGGTAATTCTTTTATGCCTAGCAACTGTAATCATCTGAGCATGGGTCGTTTGAACCCACTCTCTCGCTTGCGCAAGAATCACTCATGAGGCAGTGTGCGATCTTTTAGACACTGGAAGCTCGGAGTCTTACTATTTGTAAGTTTAGTAAGTTATTACCCGTTGTTGCTGGGTGCCGTACTGTTAGAGGGCCACACCTGGTCGTAGTGGGTTCTTTCCGTATTTGTTATGGCATAGGTGATTTTTTGTGGCCTATTCAGGTGGCAGTCATTAAAGGTTTGAGTGTTGATTTTCTCGTGGGTTGCGACTTCGTAAGAATTATGTCTTGGATTATGGGGAAGGGCACTTTTATTTCAGTTTTCCCCCTGCGGTAGAATTTCCCTTTCGTCGGCGTGCACATAAGTCCAGGGTCCATTCGGCGGGTGCGGGTGCAAGGTACGGGGAATTTGGTCTGGGGCATCTGTTGCTGGAGGAAGCCCATCAATGTGGATTACGCTGCGATAATTCCCACGTGCCCTTGTTGAAAAAATCTGTAATGCCAAATAAAACCGAATACCGTATTCAGTTGACAGATCAGATTCCTGTTAAGAACCGCTCTACCGCCTAGAATCTCGGAAAATGAAGAAGGTGCGTCGGGAGGTAGAGAAGATGTTGTCCGAAGGGGTTATATGGCCATCCATTCGATCCTACGCTCCTCCCACTTTTCGTGTGAACAAACCTAAATGTGGAGTTAGTCTCGTCATTGATAACCGTACTTTGAATAGCAAAGTCGTTCTGGAATCGGTTCTCTTGCCCGATTTGCACAAATGTTTCATATGGTTTACCGGGACGAGGTATTTCACCGTTCTGGACCCCAACGAAGCCCATTATCAAATTCCCCTGTCGAGGGAGTCAAAAACTGCGACAGCATTAGTTACAGATAGGAACTTGTACCAATTCAGTCGTGTACCTTTCCACTGGAGCAACGGTTCTGCCCCGCTTGCTCAATTCTGTTTCGGGTGATATCAAGTTCCAATTTGCTTACAATTATTTGGGTGTCGTCATCATTTATAGCAAGTCTTTTTCCGAACATCTGGACCACCTCCATCAGGTGTTGACAAGGTCTGGGGAAGCCGAATTAACAGTTAAACTCTCGAAAGTTAACGTCGTGTAGTCCGAAATTTCCTTTTTGAGATATTTAGTTTCATTTGACGGGGTTCGAGTGGACCATAGCCGAATTCGGGCTATTCACAATTTTCGTCCTCCAAGAACTAAAACGGTAGTAGCTCGGTCTGTCGGTGTAATAAAGTTTCTAACGTAAGTTCGTACCCAAGTTGGTCGAGATGGCAGGTCCTTTGAATTCATTGCGTATAAAAGGACAAGAGTTCAGGTGGACCGAAAAGTCAGCAGGCTGTCTTCGGTGCTGTGAAGAGAACGTTTCGTACTGCCCCTTATTAGCCGTTCCAAATTTTGATTTACTTTTTATCTTGAAAACCGTCTCGTCAGATTCCAAGATAGTAATTGTGTTGCTGTAGGAACACGAAGGGGAACAGCGACGCATTGCTTACACATCACGCGCCTTAACAGGTACTGATGCCAAGTACTGACTCTCCTGTTTGGTACAGAAAAGTTCAAGCTATAGTTAGAATACAGCGAGGCATGAGGCCCATGAAGCCGTGCCAGTGTCTCAGTGTTCGACATTTTTTAAATTCGCCGCTCGAACCTGTAGGAGATAGCTGACTTGCTTCTAGATCAGTTTAATCCTGAAGTAATTAGAGAATATTGGTGGGGAGCGAGGGCAGATGTTCCTAGGAACCAACAAAGGGAAGCGGCGCACTCCAACCAAAGATGCTGGCCTGCCAAATTCCGTGACATGGTATATGTCCGTTACTTTGGAGGTCACAGTAAGTAAGGTAAAGTACCAACCAAGTGTGCACCACACTTTGTCGGTCTGTGGCGCGTGCTCGAGGTGGCAACCCAGTCATGCTACGAATGAGGCATCCGCCTAAAATAGAGAGTGCACATCAGCCATGTTATGCCAGAATATTCTCATTAATGTAAATGTTTCCCTTCTGATCTCCCTTCCTCGGAGTTTAGCTTCTGGGCAGAGGAGGGGGGGGGGGGGGGGAGGGGGCGGGGCGATTAAGCCATATGGCGAGGTCGATACCTCATATCCGGCGAACTTGGGCACCGTTTCTGCGTATCTGGGGAGCTAAAGCTCCATGGTGGGGAACGATGAGATGACAGTGGGGAGAAGACTTGGTGGAGTAATGGAAAGAGCGCCACACATGATATAGTGTACTTGTTTTGGATTAATGGTGACTAGCTTTCCCGATGTGCGTATGTTCCAGTAGCGGGCCCCGTGTATTGGTACTTTGGTATAGAGGGTGTATTGCCAGACTCATACCTTCCATACATCAAAGTGGACAATCGTTTTGTTTCCACTTCTGATGGGATCTTATCTATCCCTTCTGCTTTATTCGGTCTTAAATCTTACAAAGTTTCTTAAATTCTGATTCTAATATTGTATACCCTGCCTCTTCTATATGGGCTCCTGTATCTTCTTCTACCACATTATCAGACAACATTTCCCCGTCATAGAGGCATTCAGTGCATTCTTTCCACCTATCTGCCCCCTCCTCTGGATTTAACAGTGGAATTCCCATTCCACTCTTAATGTTACCATCCATGCGTTTAATGTCACCGAAGATTATTTACTTTTCGATATGCTGAGTCAGTCCTTTCGACAACCATTTATTTTTCGAATTCTTGACATATTTCATGCGGGCACTTCACTTTATGTTCCCTGTACTTACTGTTTATTTCATTACTAAGTGACTTGTATTTCTGTGTCCTTTAATTTCCCTGAACATTTTTGTACTTCCTTCTTTCATCGATAAACTGAAGTATTTATTCTGTTACCCATCGTTTCCTCGCAGTTAGCTTCCTTGCCTCTCTGTTTTTGATTACAACTACTGTGACTGCTCTTTTTTGAAATGTACATTTCTCTTCATCTGAACTGCCTTCTGAACTATACTTTGCCGCTGCCTCTATAGGCTCAGAGATCTTCAAGTGTACCTCTTCAGTCCTTAGTACTTCCGTATTCCACTCCGCTGTTCATTGTTTCTTCTTGAATAATCTCTTAAGCTTAAGGTTCCTCTTCATCACTACTGAATTGTGATTTGAGTCTATAACTGATAATGGGCACGCCTTACAATCCAGTATACGTTTCAGGAATCACTGCATGGTCGTGATGTAATCTGACTGCAACCTTCCAGTATCTCTCCAACTTTCCCAGGTATATCTCCTCTTTTGTGATACTTGTACGTAGTATTCACTATTACTAGGCGATATTTATTCCAGAACTCAATTAGTCTTTTTGCTCTCTCACTTCTAGTACTAAGCCCACATTCTCCCGTCACTATTTTCTCAACTCCTTCCCCAACAACCGCATTCCATTCCCCCATGGCTATTATGTACTGACTTACTCTTTCAGTAACCTTCTATATTTTCAATATCTCTTCATCTAAGACTTGCCGGCATGCGACGTCAGCATGTGTAATTGAACTATCATTGTTGGTGCCGATTTGCTGTTGATCCTGATGGGAACAATCCTGCCACTGGACTCTTCACGGTATATCACTCTCTGCCCACCTTCCTATTCATAACGAATCCTACTTCCTTTATAGCACTTTCGGCTGCTGTTGTTATTATCCTACACTCATCTGACCAGAAATCCTTGTCTTCTTTCCATTACATTTACTCGCACTGTATCTACATTGAGCCTCAGCAGTTTCCTTTGCAAATTCACGTTCATTCTTCTGACATTCCACATCCAGGCCCGTAGAACATTACCATTTTGTTGGTTATTCATCTTTTTCTCATTGTCACCTCCCCATTGGCGGTTCTCTCCTGGAAATCCGAATGGGGGCTATTCTGGAGTCATTTGCAAATGGAGAGATCATCATGACACTTTTCCAGTGACAGGCCACATGTTCTGTTGATACACATGTGTGTCATTAACGCAGTGGTTTCCATTGCTTTCTGCATCCTCATCCCAGATTATCACAGACACACTTGATTTACTTTTCATGATGTTACTTCGTTTTTGAATTCATGAGGAAACTGACGAAATCAATGGCTTCAAGTTGCACACCATCACAGGCGATGAACTAGGAGTTTACTCTGTTTACTTACATGTCAACACGCAAAGTGTAACTAGTCCTCTGGTTTTCGCGTAGCTACATTTAGAAGGTGAATATGGACTGGGGATAAGGAATGAAAGAGGAAGCCGCTTCGTAGACTTTAGCACAGAGCATAGCTTAATCGTAGCTAACACTTGGTTTAAGAATCATGAAAGAAAGTTGTATACCTGGTAGACATATGGAAACACCGGTACGTTTCGGGCAGAATATATAATAGTGAGACAGAGATGTAGGAATCAGGTTTTAAACTGTAAGATATTTGCAGAGGCAGATGTGGGCTCTGAGCACAAATTATTGATTATAAACCGAAAATTTAAAGTGAAGAACCTGAAAAAAGATATGAATTTAAGGATACGGGACCTGGATGAACTGAAAGAACCAGATGTGGTAGAGAGTTTCAGAGGGAGCATTAGGGAACGATGCGAGCAGGGGGAAGGAATAAAGTAGAAGAACAATGGGTAGCTTCGAGAGAGGAAATAGTGAAGGTAGCAGAGGATCAATAGGTAAAAAGACTAGGGCTACTAGAAATCCTTGGGTAACACAAGATATATTGAATTTAATAGATGAAAGGAGAAAATATAAAAATGCAGTAAATGAAGCAGGCGAAAAGGAATAAAAACAACTCAAAAAAGAGATCGAGAGGAAGTGATAAATGGCAAAGCCGGAATGGATATAGGACAAATGTAAGGATGTAGAAGCATGTATCACTGATAAGATAGATGCCGCCTACAGGAAAATTAAAGAAACTTTTGGAGAAAAGAAAACCACCTGTATGAATATGAAGACCTCATATGGAAAACAAATCCTAAGCAAAGCAGGGATAGCTGAAAGGTGGAAGGAGTATATAGAGGGCATTTAAAACGGCCATGTACTTGAGGACAATGTTATGAAAACAGAACAGGACGTAGATGAAATGGGAGACATGACAGTGCGTGAAGAATTTGACAGAGCACAGAAAGACTTAAGTCGAAACAAGTCCCCAGGAGTAGACAACATTCCGTTAGAACTACTGAGAGCTTTGGGAGAGCCAGCCACGACAAAACTCTTCTAATGTATGAGACAGGCGAAATAGCCTTATACATCAAGAAGAATATAATAATTCCAGTTCCAAAGAGAGAGGGTCTGAAAAATGCCAGACAATCAGTTTAATAAGTCACAGTTCTAAAATACTAACACGAATTCCTTACAGACGAATGGAAAAACTGATAGAATTCGACCTCAGGAAAGATCAGTTTCGATTCCGTATAAATGTAGGAACACACAAAGGCAATCCTAGGATTATGGCATTCGTATATTTACAGAAAGGTTTTGATGATGTTGACAGGAACACCCTGTTTCAAACTCGGAAGGTGTTGAAAGCCTTTTTACAATTTGTGTAGAGATCACGTGGCAGTTATAAAAGTAGAGGGGCGCGAAAGGGAATCGGTGGTTGAGAAGAGAGAGAGACGGGGTTGTAGCCTGTTCCCGTTGTTATTTAACCTGAATATTCAGCAAGCAGTAAAGGTAACAAAATAAAAATTTGGACTAGGGATTAAAATCCAGGGAGAAGAAATGAAAACTTTGGTGTTTTCTGATGACGTTGTAATTCTGTCAGAAGCAGCAAAGAACTTAGAAGAACAGTTGAACAGAATGGACAATGTCCTTAAGGGAGGATATAAGATGAGATCAACATAAGCAAAACGAGGAAAAAGGAATGTAGTCGAGTTAAATCACCTAATCATTTTATGTTAATTATGTAATTGCATTTGTACGCTATTCATTACGTAACTTGTGAGACGATACAATCTATGTGCTTTATGTAGAATACCGTTCCAACTGATCCATTAATCGGTTTAATATTTGACATTAAATAATCATGTATAAGTGACTGCTTATGATAGACGGTTGAATACCTAGGAATCCGTCCGCTGTGACCGAGCGGTTCTAGGTGCTACAGTCCGGAACCGCGCTGCTGCTACGGTAGCAGGTTCGAATCCTGCCTCAGGCATGGATGTGTCTGATGTCCTTAGGGTAGTTAGGTTAGTACCATAGTGCTTAGAGACATTTGAAAAAAGGCTGTGAGCACTTTGGGACTCAACATCTGAGGTCATCAGTCCCCTAGAACTTAGAACTACTTAAACCTAACTAACCTAAGGACATCACACACATCCATGCACGAGGCAGGATTCGAACCTGCGACCATAGCAGTTACGCGGTCCCGGACTGAAGTGCCTAGAACCGCACGGCCACCGCTGCCGGCCAGCCATTTGAACCGTTTGAGTATTTAGCAATGTGTGATATGTCGATGTGTCATGAGTTGTACTAATCTTTGTGATTGAGCTTCACGTCACACAATTTTGCGTTGTCGAGTGTTTTACCGTGTCTGAGGGCATAGGAAATTGTTTTTACTGTAGCCCTATTGTTCTGGTTGCTCTTATGCGTAGCATCAATAACTATGAGGAGGTGCCATGCATCGATATAGGTTCACAGTATACTTGAACATCCAGATTTTAGTATGATTTATCTGAATCGTTGTTGCTGACTTTATTGTAGTTGAAGTGCAGTGATCAGGGGCCAAATACATCAGAAAATGCATGTGTTGTAACGTGTGGAAAATTTTCACACGAAACCTAAAGTAAATTCTTATCACAATTTTTCTGGTTAATAAATGCAAGAAAATCATAGGTCCAAAAACGAAGCCTTGTCGGGTGCCATGGGTAATGACTTTCCATGTTTGCAAGAAGTAATAGCTTAGTGGATGAAGCCAGCCTATTGATACGTGGTACGACTTTTGAATGGCTGATGCTGTTATTTCCTATTTGAACCGCAAACCACAGAATTTATTAAGTGGTACATTCCTCGAAACGGCTTAAGACTGGCAGTAAATGACTCGAGAGCAAACGGCGGAGGTGTGTCGGGGCCTCGCCCGCCGGCAGCGCTGGGATCGAGACGTTTCCTGGCCGGCGGTCAGCAGTTAATGCGGACCCACGATGACGGCCGGCGGCCGGTGACAGCGGCGGCAGCTGCGCCGTGATGAATGGCGGAACCAGTATTGTGTGCCGGCGGCCGGCCGCCGTGATTGATGCAGTCCACACCCACCAGCGCCGGCTGCAAAGTACTCGCCTTGGTCGCCGCCGCACTCTGCGCCCACGTCGCGTGACGTGCTTTTGCAAAACGTCGCTACGTTTCCCCATTCAAAGCACATTTAAGACTATTTTCTCCCTCTACGCATCATTTTTCGTCTGTCACGGTCCGGAAAGCTTTCCACTATATTCTGTCTTCGGAATTTTTATTGTGGCAGAAACACTATTCTCACTTTCGATGGCGAATATGACAAATATAGAGAAAGATGAGGGAAGTATTGAGTATGAACTTAAGATGGTCTGTGTAAGGAAGTCAGAAGGCGTAGTCGAGCACCCATTCGATCACATACCGAATCTGCGAAGTTAATGGCCCTTCTCTAAGCACCGATATCTTCCGTCCAGTACAATTTTTCACTCTGCAGCGGCATATGCCTTGATTTGAAGCTTCCTGATAGATTAGAACTGTGTTTTCGAACGAGATTCGAACAGGAGACCTTTGCCTTTATCCGGCAACCTCTCTGCTGACTTAGTTATCCAGGTACGCCCGACGAGCCACCCCCTCAGCTTGACTTCTCTCAATACCTCTGTCCTTCTTTCGGTGACGTTGCCCTCCATACTGCGCAGGAGAAGAACAAAAGGGATAAAGGTTATTTCGGTGAAATGGCTAAGCTACAGGCTACGGGGCCGTATCCGGAAAAAGGATTAACCTCTACATCTACATCTACATTGATACTCCGCAAGCCACCCAACGGTGTGTGGCGGAGGGCACTTTACGTGCCACTGTCATTACCTCCCTTTCCTGTTCCAGTCGCGTATGGTTCGCGGGAAGAACGACTCTCTGAAAGCCTCCGTGCGCGCTCTAATCTCTCTAATTTTACTTCGTGATCTCCTCGGGAGGTATAAGTAGGGGGAAGCAATATATTCGATACCTCATCCAGAAACGCACCCTCTCGAAACCTGGCGAGCAAGCTACACCGCGATGCAGAGCGCCTCTCTTGCAGAGTCTGCCACTTGAGTTTATTAAACATCTCCGTATCGCCATCACGGTTACCAAATAACCCTGTGACGAAACGCGCCGCTCTTCTTTGGATCCTCTCTATCTCCTCCGTCAGACCGATCTGGTACGGATCCCACACTGATGAGCAATACTCAAGTATAGATCGAACGAGTGTTTTGTAAGCCACCTCCTTTGTTGATGGACTACATTTTCCAAGCACTCTCCCAATGAATCTCAACCTGGTACCCGCCTTACCAACAATTAATTTTATATGATCATTCCACTTCAAATCGTTCCGCACGCATACTCCCAGATATTTTACAGAAGTAACTGGTACCAGTGTTTGTTCCGCTATCATATAATCATACAATAAAGGATCCTTCTTTCTATGTATTCGCAATACATTACATTTGTCTATGTTAAGGGTCAGTTGCCACTCCCTGCACCAAGTGCCTATCCGCTGCAGATCTTCCAGCATTTCGCTACAATTTTCTAATGCTGCAACTTCTCTGTATACTACAGCATCATCCGCGAAAAGCCGCATGGAACTTCCGACACTATCTACTAAGTCATTTATATATATTGTGAAAAGCAATGGTCCCATAACACTCCCCTGTGGCACGCCAGAGGTTACTTTAACGTCTGTAGACGTCTCTCCATTGATAACAACATAGTGTGTTCTGTTTGCTAAAAACTCTTCAATCCAGCCACACAGCTGGTCTGATATTCCGTAGGCTCTTACTTTGTTTATCAGGCGACAGTGCGGAACTGTATCGAATGCCTTCCGGAAGTCAAGAAAAATAGCATCTACCTGGGAGCCTGTATCTAATATTTTCTGGGTCTCATGAACAAATAAGGCGAGTTGGGTCTCACACGATCGCTGTTTCCGGAATCCATGTTGATTCCTACATAGTAGATTCTGGGTTTCCAGAAATGACATGATACGCGAGCAAAAAACATGTTCTAAAATTCTACAAGAGATCGACGTAAGAGATATAGGTCTATAGTTTTGCGCATCTGCTCGACGACCCTTCTTGAAGACTGGGACTATCTGTGCTCTTTTCCAATCATTTGGAACCCTCCGTTCCTCTAGAGACTTGCGGTACACGACTGTTAGAAGGGGGGCAAGTTCTTTCGCGTACTCTGTGTAGAATCGAATTGGTATCCCGTGAGGTCCAGTGGACTCTCCTCTGTTGAGTGATTCCAGTTGCTTTTCTATTCCTTGGACACTTATTTCGATGTCAGCCATTTTTTAGTTTGTGCGAGGATTTAGAGAAGGAACTGCAGTGCGGTCTTCCTCTGTGAAACAGCTTTGGAAAAAGGTGTTTAGTATTTCAGCTTTACGCGTGTCATCCTCTGTTTCAATGCCATCATCATCCCGTAGTGTCTGGATATGCTGTTTCGAGCCACTTACTGATTTAACGTAAGACCATAACTTCCTAGGATTTTCTGTCAAGTCGGTACATAGAATTTCACTTTCGAATTCAATGAACGCTTCACGCATAGCCCTCCTTACGCTAACTTTGACATCGTTTAGCTTCTGTTTGTCTGAGAGGTTTTGGCTGCGTTTAAACTTGCAGTGAAGCTCTCTTTGCTTTCGCAGTAGTTTCCTAACTTTGTTGTTGTACCACGGTGGGTTTTTCCCGTCCCTCACAGTTTTACTCGGCACGTACCTGTCTAAAACGCATTTTACGATTGCCTTGAACTTTTTCCATAAACACTCAACATTGTCAGTGTCGGAACAGAAATTTTCGTTTTGATCTGTTAGGTAGTCTGAAATCTGCCTTCTATTACTCTTGCTAAACAGATAAACCTTCCTCCCTTTTTTTATATTCCTATTAACTTCCATATTCAGGGATGCTGCAACGGCCTTATGGTCACTGGTTCCCTGTTCTGTACATACAGAGTCGAAAAGTTCGGGTCTGTTTGTTATCAGTAGGTCCGAGATGTTATCTCCACGAGTCGGTTCTCTGTTTAATTGCTCGAGGTAATTTTCGGATAGTGCACTCAGTATAATGTCACTCGATGCTCTGTCCCTACCACCCGTCCTAAACATCTGAGTGTCCCAGTCTATATCTGGTAAATTGAAATCTCCACCTAAGACTATAACATGCTGAGAAAATTTATGTGAGATGTATTCCAAATTTTCTCTCAGTTGTTCTGCCACTAATGCTGCTGAGTCGGGAGGTCGGTAAAAGGAGCCAATTATTAACCTAGTTCGGTTGTTTAGTGTAACCTCCACCCATAATAATTCACAGGAACTATCCACATCTACTTCACTACAGGATAAACTACTACTAACAGCGACGAACACTCCACCACCGGTTGCATGCAATCTATCCTTTCTAAACACCGTCTGTACCTTTGTAAAAATTTCGGCAGAATTTATCTCTGGCTTAAGCCAGCTTTCTGTACCTATAACGATTTCAGCTACGGTGCTTTCTATCAGCGCTTGAAGTTCCGGTACTTTACCAACGCAGCTTCGACAGTTGACAATTACAATACCGATTGCTGCTTGGTCCCCGCATGTCCTGACTTTGCCCCACACCCGTTGAGGCTGTTGCCCTTTCTGTACTTGCCCAAGGCCATCTAACCTAAAAAACCGCCCAGCCCACGCCACACAACCCCTGCTACCCGTGTAGCCGCATGTTGCGTGTAGTGGACTCCTGACCTATCCAGCGGAACCCGAAACCCCACCACCCTATGGCGCAAGTCGAGGAATCTGCAGCCCACACGGTCGCAGAACCGTCTCAGCCTCTGATTCAGACCCTCCACTCGGCTCTGTACCAAAGGTCCGCAGTCAGTCCTGTCGACGATGCTGCAGATGGTGAGCTCTGCTTTCATCCCGCTAGCGAGACTGGCAGTCTTCACCAAATCAGATAGCCGCCGGAAGCCAGAGAGGATTTCCTCCGATCCATAGCGACACACATCATTGGTGCCGACATGAGCGACCACCTGCAGATGGGTGCACCCTGTACCCTTCATGGCATCCGGAAGGACCCTTTCCACATCTGGAATGACTCCCCCCGGTATGCACACGGAGTGCACATTGGTTTTCTTCCCTTCCCTTGCTGCCATTTCCCTAAGGGGCCCCATTACGCGCCTGACGTTGGAGCTCCCAACTACCAGTAAGCCCACCCTCTGCAACTGCCCGGATCTTGCAGACTGAGGGGCAACCTCTGGAACAGGACAAGCAGCCATGTCAGGCCGAAGATCAGTATCAGCCTGAGACAGAGCCTGAAACCGGTTCGTCAGACAAACTGGAGAGGCTTTCCGTTCAGCCCTCCGGAATGTCTTTCGCCCCCTGCCACACCTTGAAACAACCTCCCACTCTACCACAGGTGAGGGATCAGCCTCAATGCGGGCAGTATCCCGGGCAACCACAGTCGTAGTCCGATCAGGGGATGCGTGGGACGAGCTGGCCGTCCCCGACAAACCCCCATCCGGACCCCCACAGTGATGCCCATTGGCAACAGCCTCAAGCTGTGTGACCGAAGCCAACACTGCCTGAAGCTGGGAGCGAAGGGATGCCAACTCAGCCTGCATCCGAACACAGCAGTTGCAGTCCCTATCCATGCTAAAAACTGTTTTGCAAAGAACGTCTGAACTAATCTACAGAGAGCGCAAACAAATCGACAAAATTTAAACGGTTATTAAAATACAAGATTGCCTAGTAAATGCAGTAATGCTGCTACTTGCGCACTGCTGACACTGCTCGGCGGCGGAAGGAGACTAAGCGAAATTACACTATTCAGGTACTAAAACGCGATGCTACACTCTCAATTACACTCCTGGAAATGGAAAAAAGAACACATTGACACCGGTGTGTCAGACCCATCATACTTGCTCCGGACACTGCGAGAGGGCTGTACAAGCAATGATCACACGGACGGCACAGCGGACACACCAGGAACCGCGGTGTTGGCCGTCGAATGGCGCTAGCTGCGCAGCATATGTGCACCGCCGCCGTCAGTGTCAGCCAGTTTGCCGTGGCATACGGAGCTCCATCGCAGTCTTTAACACTGGTAGCATGCCGCGACAGCGTAGACGTGAACCGTATGTGCAGTTGACGGACTTTGAGCGAGGGCGTATAGTGGGCATGCGGGAGGCCGGGTGGACGTACCGCCGAATTGCTCAACACGTGGGGCGTGAGGTCTCCACAGTACATCGATGTTGTCGCCAGTGGTCGGCGGAAGGTGCACGTGCCCGTCGACGTGGGACCGGACCGCAGCGACGCACAGATGCACGCCAAGACCGTAGGATCCTACGCAGTGCCGTAGGGGACCGCACCGCCACTTCCCAGCAAATTAGGGACACTGTTGCTCCTGGGGTATCGGCGAGGACCATTCGCAACCGTCTCCATGAAGCTGGGCTACGGTCCCGCACACCGTTAGGCCGTCTTCCGCTCACGCCCCAACATCGTGCAGCCCGCCTCCAGTGGTGTCGCGACAGGCGTGAATGGAGGGACGAATGGAGACGTGTCGTCTTCAGCGATGAGAGTCGCTTCTGCCTTGGTGCCAATGATGGTCGTATGCGTGTTTGGCGCCGTGCAGGTGAGCGCCACAATCAGGACTGCATACGACCGAGGCACACAGGGCCAACACCCGGCATCATGGTGTGGGGAGCGATCTCCTACACTGGCCGTACACCACTGGTGATCGTCGAGGGGACACTGAATAGTGCACGGTACATCCAAACCGTCATCGAACCCATCGTTCTACCATTCCTAGACCGGCAAGGGAACTTGCTGTTCCAACAGGACAATGCACATCCGCATGTATCCCGTGCCACCCAACGTGCTCTAGAAGGTGTAAGTCAACTACCCTGGCCAGCAAGATCTCCGGATCTGTCCCCCATTGAGCATGTTTGGGACTGGATGAAGCGTCGTCTCACGCGGTCTGCACGTCCAGCACGAACGCTGGTCCAACTGAGGCGCCAGGTGCAAATGGCATGGCAAGCCGTTCCACAGGATTACATCCAGCATCTCTACGATCGTCTCCATGGGAGAATAGCAGCCTGCATTGCTGCGAAAGGTGGATATACACTGTACTAGTGCCGACATTGTGCATGCTCTGTTGCCTGTGTCTATGTGCCTGTGGTTCTGTCAGTGTGATCATGTGATGTATCTGACCCCAGGAATGTGTGAATAAAGTTTCCCCTTCCTGGGACAATGAATTCACGGTGTTCTTATTTCAATTTCCAGGAGTGTACTATAATACGCCCGAAATTTATGAATTAAACAATGCAAGTACCAAAAACACGCAAAGAAATTAAGAATTAAACTATGTAACAAATGAGTGAGCTAGGAGTATACGACTTGCTGCTCAGCTGCTTATCCAACGGCGGCAGGGAGCACACTGACTGTGACCAACCGACACTGGCCGTTCAAAACAAAAACAGTAGACAAACGACTACGCGAATTTACACTATTCAGGTACTAAAACGCGATGCTACAACTCTCAAATACTATAATACGCCCGAAATTTATGAATTAAACAATGCAAGTACCAAAAACACGCAAAGAAATTAAGAATTAAACTATGTAACAAACGAGTGAGCTAGGAGTATACGACTTGCTGCTCAGCTGCAAGGTATACGGGTAACTTTTGTGTAGTTTGAAAGGTAAGGCCGACCGTTGTGGCCGAGCGGTCCTAGGCGCTGCAGTCTGGAACCGCGCGACCGCTACGGTCGCAAGTTCGAATCCTGCCTCGGGCATGGATGTGTGTGATGTCCTTAGATTAGTTATGTTTAAGTAGTTCTAAGTTCTAGGGGACTGATGACCTCAGAAGCTAAGTCCCATAGTGCTCAGAGCCATTTGAACCATTTTGAAAGGTAAGAGGTACTGGCGAAGGTAAAGCAATTGGAACCTATCTAGAGTCGTCCGTGGATAGCGCAATCGTTGATATTACTCTTGGGAAAGGCAAATGTTCCCGGTTTGAGTCTCGCTGCAATGCAGAGTTTTATTCTGTTAGGATGTTTCGAACCAGCGTACACACCATTGAAAACGAAAATTCATTTCGGAAACAATCCGGTAGGCTGTGGGTAAACCATTACTCTGCAACATAATTTTGTCGGGCGTAGTGTACGGAACATACGTGAAGATCATAAATGTACTGGCAAAGGTAAAGCTGGGATTGTACATTTCTTTCCTGTCGAAGGCAAAAGCTCTGGGGGATCGAGTTCCAGCTCGGCACACAGTTTTAATCTTCCACGAAGATCCAGTATCCCACGAGGCTGGAAATAAGCAAGGGGCGATATTATCATTAACAAGAGTCGCAGGTTAGATTAGCAGAGCTACAGATCTATTCCGATGACATCAGTTTCTTTCAGAATTATCATCATTTTCAGTGTTTGCTTAGACAAACTTGCTTGTTCCAGTATTTCAGGTTGATTGCATCTCTTCTTCGAATAACGAACATTTCTTTTCCCTTGGTGATCTTGTAAATTAATTTAGATATTAGTTCATTTCACAATCTCTGAACATGTTCATGTCATTTTGATGTACTCCTCTATCATATGGAATGTGCTTTTGACACCCACTTCATGTATAATTACACTATTCTTTTTCCGACCTTTGAGTTGGTAACCAACTGGTGATGTTCCGTTGAGAGGCGGTTATAGTCCAAATCTGTGACCCATGCAATACATCTGGTACTGTCATCATATTGTAAAATTTTAGTAGTATCTCTTGCCTAATTCCTGTAGCTGTTTCGAATTATAATACTTGCCACCTGTTACAATTCTGGTAGTTTTAATTCGTCATCATTGGATGAAAACACTGAGATCTCGCATCCCTGTCATTTACACTGAGGTGACAAAAGTCATGGGATATCTCCCATCGCCCCATGTTGTGCTGCAACATGAAGACAATTTGGCACTTAGCCAACTGACATTCAGTCAAGATGAAGCAAAGCAGTAGGATCTGCCAGAAATATCGACCATTAGACAGCGTGTCTAATAGTGTATTTTAATACGACAGTGCCTGTAATGTTCGGACGCCAGGTGCAAGTCTTTTTATTTGACGCCATTTCGGCGACTTGATGACGAAATGATAATGTGGACAACACACACACACATACACACATAAACACACACACACACACACACACACACACACACACACACACTGTCTCGAGCCAAGAAAATTCGTAAGCCGCGCCGGGAATTGAACGAGGAGCCCCGTGATCGAGAGTCAGGAGCTTCTGAATACCTCACAGTATAAAGTAAATAGTGAAATAACATCTACTACAACCTGCAGTGCAGTGAAAGAGATGAAAGTGGCCACGACCAAAATACGCCGAACCTAAAGTCTCTCCTAGTTAAGCGTTAGTGACACTTGTTTGCAGCTCTACAGTTAACAGACTGACGGAAGGTGAGGTGGGGGCAAACATCAAACATAGCAACCATTTCAGGCGGTAAATTCACGCTTCACTGGAGAAACGTTGTCCTATAATGTAAACAGGCGTAGGCTGAATGCTAAAACAACAAGGCGGGCCCAAAGACCTCGCAACAGTTCTTTAAATAACTGACCATTTGTCGTTGCTTTAATCTTCCATCGATTTCGTACTGAGTAAATGGAGGCGAAACTGCGTACTGCGTTGTTCGTTTGATTTCCTCTTTAGCTCGCTCCAGGTCTCGACACAGCACGGAGAGGAAATGCCCTGACTCCTGTGTCAGATCATTTTTCTGGCATTTAGTTGCACGTGTAACGCTTGTTTAACATACACAGATCTGAACTTTGCACTGAGACGTTTCATTTACTTGCCTCATCCAAGAGATAATATGAGCCACTAAATCGACTGCAGTATCAGAGGAGCAGAGATTTACGTAAAACCTCTAAATTTTACGGCCCATTGGTACTGCCTTCAGTTGACAGAGAGGAAAAGAGCGACATTGTGTAGCATGAGGAAATATGATTTTCATCCTTTTTTTCGTAATAAAAGTTAATTTTATACATTCTAAATGTATTATGAAAGACCTCAGAGGAAGACGAGAGCAAATCATTTCAACAGATGTGATTTGAATCTGAATACTCGTTTGTTGCAAGTCTCCACGATACTCTATCATGAACTCGAACCTGCTTAATATAGTCAAGTCTTCGCCTCAATGCATCGCTTCCTTCCTCCTACATCTTCGTTTTTAATATTACTCCCTGATGACTCAGAAACACTAACAAACGGATCATTCCTTTAGACAAGTGTTGCAACAAATTCAGTTCCTACCTGATTCCACTCAATATCTCTTCATGTGGTATATGATATATTCACTCAATCTTCAACATTTTGCTGTAGTCCATGTTTCAGCAGTTTTTATTTTATTTACGTTTGAACTGTTTACCGTCCATATTTCTCTTCAACATAAAACTACGTTTTCCCTATTACTATATTTATATCTAATCTGTATACTAGATGCTAACATAAATCTTCCTCCGCAAATTTTTCTTTTCAATTGCTAATCGGTGTTTCATACCCTCTTTACATCTCCTCTAATCGGTTATTAAGCTCCAAACAGCAAAATATGTAAAACACTTTGCCTTCCTTGCTGATCTAATTCCGTCTGCAAGCTACTGATTTCCACTATATTCCATTAGCATTGTTTTATCTAGATTGATTTCCGTTGCATAAACTCTTTTCAAAACAATGTTTACTCCATTCAACTGATATTCCAAGTCTCTGCTGCTCCTGACACAATTACAACGTTGTTTTCTAAACCAAAATTATCGTTTTCTCTTTTTCTTCTCGTTGAAGTTTAACTCTTTTTCCAAATCTCTCCTTTGCTTCCTAAAACCACTACTTTCCCTATAATGGGTATTAAATGATTGTGTAACAGTCACGTCTGTTTGCACCTGCTTCCTTTGGAATTGCGATTATAATGTTCTTCTCTGAGCCTGGGGGTATTCGTCTGTCATATACCTTCTATACCACGAGGAATAATTATGCAAAGTTAACAGAATCAAGAATCCGTGTCGTGCTGTCCACGCGCCTGCTGCTCCCACGTGTTTATTTGGCGTGGGTGTGACTTACAGGCTCGACCGCAACACATTTGTGTTTCCATAATGATTTTGTGGCACTTGAAAACGAAGCTTTAAGCTTCGAAACCTGTCCTGCAATAAATAAGTAATTACTGGCAACCGAAACGGTTTTCTTATTCTATTAACAAGTTACTCGGTTGCGGGTCTTCGGCTGATCAAATCGTTTTGTCACGTCTGGTTCCCCGAAAGATTTAAAAAAAGATAATGTCATCTACTGCAGGTGCCTCATATCGACTTATGTCTTTCAGTGCTCTGCTAAATTCTTGTCGTAGTATTGTATCTCTTACCATCAACTATAAACTTTTTATTTCCTTAATACGGTTTACAAGTGTCTTTCTTTTATATACCCCTCTTATACATACTTACCACCTTCCAACTTTAATTCCTCTCTTTCGTATGACCTCTTTCCCTCTGAAAGCACATAAAATGTGCTATTTTAATGAAAGTCTATTTCTGGTCTTCTACATGCATGAATTAGCACTAAATACATTTTGAATTTTTACTTTCAAGAAACTTTTACAGATGGTATCACATTTGTTCCCGGGGGCTCACTTATTACATAGTATACATGAAATGAAAAAAAAAACACATTTTATCCTTAATTTGCTAATTTAAGTCTCAACTTAAACTAATATTGGTTTTTGATCACATACTGTGACTCATCAAGAAATAGTTGCGTTCACTTGTGACGGATATAAATACTTTGCATTCTGCACAACGAATAAAGGTGATACCCTTACATCCTTTGAACCTAAATTTGGATCTGCAGTTCCGGTGAGAATTTATTTTCTTATATGTGACAAGTATAAATCGTTTGATGACTAGACTGAACTGGTGGAATCGCCTGAGGTGCTCTCGGACCTTTGGACTCATGCTGTACACTATTTTCTTCTGGTAAGCTCACATTTTGTTCAGCAGGTTTCTTGTAATAGAACATATTTTGAGCAATATCAAGTTTAAATGCGTAATAATGCATTATATCCCTTCTTGCCGGTTTATTTTGGATAGCATCCTGTCTGTATTCTAGCCATGCAGCAGCTATGGTGAAGTCCACAAAATGATAATTTATCCTTACTGCCCATTTTTCCCCCTCCCCCGCTCCTCTCACTGCATGCTTCCCTACAACCCTGTAAACTACTTCGCCCATAAAGGAACTGTACTGTGTAATAGCGTTTGACCTAAGGACGCTCATATGTTTTTCATACTTTTTTCATTTTCAGACTAGCTTACAGACAAGTACAGTGTGAATACAACGTCAATTACGCTCTTTGCCAACGCAAGGTAACACATGCTTTTGAATTACACAATCGAACATCGTTTTGAGTGCCCGAAATTCACCGACATGTGGTACACAGCAAGGGACGCGATTCGACTGATCAAGAGAACGAACACAGGCAATATACAGGTTTCTAAAGCCGTGACACCCGAATGGAAACCAAAACGATACGCAACGACATGGATCATAGCATACACAGTTCATATAATTTTTGGACCTAAATTAACGAGCAACATACAATGTCTGACATACTTATGGGATGAAAACGAGGTTCAAATGGTTCAAATGGCTCTGAGCACTATGGGACTTAACATCTATGGTCATCAGTCCCCTAGAACTTAGAACTACTTAAACCTAACTAACCTAAGGACATCACACACATCCATGCCCGAGGCAGGATTCGAACCTGCGACCGTAGCAGTTGCGCGGCTCCGGACTGAGCGCCTAGAACCGCTAGACCACCGCGGCCGGCGAAAACGAGGAAGTAACTTGTCATCCTTAATACAGGCTTACGGACAAAAATTTCCTCAATATTCCAACATGTAGAGCTTATGATACTATTTTGACATGAAACCTCATGCAAAACAAAAGAGAGGAAATGTAATGTGAATTCTTCAAAAGTGTCGTCTAAGAAATAACTCAGTGGACAATTTCTTGAAGAATTCCGTTCAGAAGTTTTGTAATGTATATAATTATTTTTCGTATGAGTCTGTTTTCTGTTGTTATTGAAACTACTAAATGCTGAATAAATATAAAATAAAAAAATCCGACACAATTCGAGGTAAATGCCGCAATAAATGTAGCTTTACTGACGATATATGTGAGACTATGAGTTACTGGGCCAGTAGTAAGGATAGGAAATTTACCCACGTAGGAGGTCGATTACAAAATCGTCGTTTGAATTACTTTTGCATATTTGACACAAATCCTGAATTCCACAAGAAATACACAATGTCTTACAGGGAGCCTACCTCTCAAACTACTGTGTGCTTTCCTATTTATATGTCGCATAATCTCCCGACCAAGATGAAATTAGCAATATTTCTGAACAATCTGGTGGGTTTCGACTCCCTTCATGCACACCATCCATGAATTGAATAAGTAGAGATGAGTCTGCTACATTACGTGCTCTCCACCATGCACCAAACGCTGGCCTGTGGACGAGAGATGTAGATATAGATGCAGATGTAGATTTTCATTATCAAACCATGACCTCCACACCCCGGAACCATTGTCTACTTGTTAGCATGGGTTAGAATGTACATCCATCTCCTGTGTGAGTGGGAATTTCTGTGGAACATGAATACGTACAAGTAAACCTTGATTTGCTGGAAAATAGTGTAACATTCTCAAGAACTGTATTCAGTAACACCAGTGCGTGCTATGGAGTTGTAATGTTAGTGAGTCATTTGTTACGATCGTCAGCCCTCGCCAGGAAGATCGCCAGGTCACTCACCAATTGAACACGGACGGGACTTTATGAAGCAGGAACTTCATTGTTCTCCATGACCTGCAAGAACCATTGCTGAATTGCAACGAATGGCGCACAATGCTGGGTGCTACTTATCGCAGGATGCCTTTCGGAACCTTTATGATCGTTTGCATGCGAGAATACACGACTACGTTGCGACAAGGGAGGGTACAACATTGTGTATTAATACAACTGTTTCGGCACCTTTTACTGAAACATTTGTGTTTCATTTGGTCTGAATCCATTACCTTACGCTGTTGAACTATCGGCCACCTCACTTGTCAGTAAAATTTAGGGATGCATTTTTTTCCGGCAGTGTAAATTAGAGAAAGAACCCAACAGTAATAGGTCCCGACACTGGTGGAAGACTTTAGGAGAGTTGTTTAATTACCTCGGGATGGCACTAAAGCCAAAACAGTCCTCAGACCAAGGATTGGTTTGAAGATCACAGACAATTCCTAGGCATGCTCATTGACTTGCCCTGCACGTTAAAGTGAAACTAAAGTATAATGTGCAAGGGGTGAAAAATGAGATAAGAGACAGAAAAAATTTCTGGGGTGGACTATGGATTTACTCCTCAGCGTTTGAATTAGTAGCCTATAATCTGTCCAGCGATCAGGAGCCGAACTAAACGAAAACTTACACTTGTAATACATAACAGGGAAGGCAAATTGAAAACTTCTGAGACTTTAGTGAAAAGTCGCACAGTAGCACGGTGTAACACCGTCTCTAGTTTTGATAACGCCTTCAGTTCAACCAGGAAGACAGTCCAAAAGGTTCCTCACGTAGCTGTAACCAACTGCAACTAATCATTAATTATAAGATCTCATAAAGGTTCCAAATTATGGGGATGCTGAATGCTACGTTTCACCCACTGTCCCAAACCCTGATTTTTCTGTACAAATAAGACACCATGACTTTTGGGTCGAGACAGACATGGTGACTGAGTGTTCTTTTAGCCAGGAGAGTGTGAACACAGCAGTTGTCATTTTGGACACAACAGTGTAGTTGAAGAGTCCATACAATTAGCTGAGAGGTCATCATGTCTGACTACTATACAGTGGGCCCGGGTTCCTTGCAGGCCGCGTTGGCGATATTCTCCGTTCGGGAACTGGGTGTTAAGTTGTCTTCGTCATCATTCATCATCATCGACATGACACGCCCAGTGTGTTGTCAGCCGCACTTCACCAGGTAGTGGCACCCGGCCGTCAATGCCATGCGATTATTTTATTTCATTCAATGTAGAGTGCGACGCTTGATCACCGTCAATAATGAAACAAATATCCTGGTTCACAATGAGAGAGACTTGAACGAACGTGTGCACTTCGTGGTACAAAAGAAAGCCCAATAACATCACAGACCTACCGGGAGTCAGCTTAACATCCTCTGCGAAATACACGGCGTGTTGCGAAGAATAGTCGCTGTGCGAATAGATGACGTATCGAAGATGTTAATAAGAGATGCATTGTTTCTCGGTGAAATGGTATGCTGAGCACAAAGCACACAACTTACAATGCTCTACAGCAAATACTCCTACATCAACATTGTAAATGGTAAATTCACAAAATATGAAAATATCCAATGAATGGTCTTGTCATTATAACCATGCTGATATTGGTGCCGCAGAGGAATTGTAAAAATTAGTCTCATCGTATCATGGTAACGTCAGGGGCAGTTCATTATACAGTTTCGGTATAACCATACCTGTAATTGTTCAGCGTCACACCAGAAAATATGAAACGTATCGTAAATAATAGATCTAAAGCGAAACTCTCACATCGAAGTCTGACTTTTTTGGACCTCGTAGATGGCATTCAGAAATGACTTAACACAATGTTTTGGATGAAATTACAGTCCCGTATTTGAAGTGTTCGCAGCTCCACCCCGTAATTCTTACCCGGTCTTGCAGCTTCTCTCATTACTGTGGCTTGTCCTTCAATCAGTGGAGCTAAGAATTACAAAAGATCCCAATTAATATGTCCAGTCCTCTATAATCAGTCCAGTGGCGTAGACACATCTTCAGTTAACTGGGTAAGACAAGGAACAAGTCGTCGTCTGAGCTCTACATATTTCTAATTCGTTATGCAAGCTTTGAAATCATGCTTCTGCCATTCATGAGCGAGGCTTGCTAAAAATGCTCGTTTTACAAATTTGTAGTAACATGTGTCGCCATATTTAGACATGCCCTGTGTGCAACAGCACCATTTTGTCCAGTGCTTGTGAGCCGCGCGGAGTGGCCACGCGGTTTGAGGCGTCATGTCACGGTGTAATACCACTAAATTCTCGTGTGGAGTTATTCTTTTTTTCTTTTGTTTACCCTTTATAAATTTTAAATGACTCACGTGGTGCAAACGTATGGTACATTATTCTATTGGCATACTATTTCCCTCTCCGTTTCGTATAACTGAGCTACATCTTTTACAATTTGGTCCTAATGAATTTTTTTATTACTCTCTCTATTCACCGTTAATAACTCCTGTTCCTCATCATCGGTCGAATCCTACTCAACTGAATCCCAGCATGCTGGTGTTTGTATCCGATTACTCGCTAAACCTACTTCAGAATACTGCTGATTAAAACTAAGTCTATTTATATGCTTAATTATATAATTAACTTCATTATTCGATTGAGTCACTTGTGATTGGTCTTCGTACCGCTCATCTCGTCAATTCTGACTTTTACCTGGGTTTGGTGGCCTCAACTCGATTTCCTGTCCCGTTTCATCTCGCTTGTTTTGTCCCGCTGAAGCTTGATTTTCCCGATCTGGCCATTTCATTTCCATCTGAGTAACTTGGATTTTGTTGTTGAAAATCTCTAAACCTTCCGGTTTCGTTTGCATGGGGACTAATCTCGGATAGTAGTTACCACAGTACCTTCTAGAACCAAATCCACTATTGTAATCCCGCGGCCCACCAAAACCATAATTATTGTTCGTCCTCTGTGCGTTTCCAAAACCACAGTTATTATTGTTATCCCATGGGTGATTGCCGATTACCTAATTATTATTAAAGAATGATCGGTTGCTGTTATTGTCCCTACCATTGTTTTCTCTGACTGAACGTTGTTTCTTCGCGTCATCTCCATTGAAAATGACTTCAAGTTCTTTTAACGTTCCTTTAAATGCTTTTATATTATCTCCTGTCCTACCAACCAATGACTGCTGATAATGTAACTGTAGCTTCATTGTGCACATACGTATCAGTTACCCATCACTGAATGGATTACCTAAACACTGATTCTTTTTTTGTCATTTCTTCGAAAAATCTAACTGGTTTCTTTCCTCCTGAATTTTCGAACAAGTCTTTCTGTAACAATTCATACTTTATTCTATTTTGGGTTTCTGTGGACCAATATCGCTCCAAGAATGTGGATTTAAATTGCTCATTGACTGACAGTTTGCAGCTACTCTTTGCATGGTTTCCACTATTGCACAGTCCATATGCCCACAAATGAAGTTAAGTTTAAGTCTAAGTGGTCAATGCTCTGGTAAACCGATGTGGAATTGATTTATAAACGTGCTTGGGTGTAAGCCGTTCCCGCTTTCTTTGTAATGATGGAATTTTCTGACTGTCAAAAAGTGACCATTGTCAAAATTTTCTATTCCACCATACAGCGTTTGTGTTTTCTCAGCCTTATCCTTTCCCTTCAACTGTGTCATGTTTTCTCGTGTTCGTCCTACGACATTTGGGTCTTGAGATGACATATTTACGTCCCATCTAGCATCGTATCTATGCAGTGGTGAGCAGTTATCTAAACCGTGCAGTTCCCCCTGTGTAGGATTGAAAGATTCGTTTATATTTCTCGTTACTGATTCAGTGTTTTGCTTTCCTATTTGATTCATTTTGACTTGCGGTCTATAACTTGTTGTACTGTAACTTGGAAATTGCGGAACTGGTACATGTGTCGCCGTAACTTGCTCTGTTCTCACGTCGCATATGTTCGGAGGGTCGGCTGCCTCTCCGCATAAATGCCCCCGTTTACCGTTTCTCGATTCATTGTCAGCTCTGACCGCACATTACCTGCTTCGCTCACCTGTGTTAACTTTTCTTTCCCCATTGGCTTCTGTTTCGTTCCGGTAATCATTGACGCAATCTCTTGTGGATATACGACTGGAATTTCAGGACGTTTCTGTGTCTGCGCTGCTGCTATGGAAGAGTGAACAACTGACTTGTTTACTTCTGGATTTCTGTCCATCACTATGTCGGATGATACTACCGATTCCATTGCCTCACTACTACTTTCTGCACGGCTCTCGATACACTGTTTCAGTTCTGTACGAAGCTGTTCATACTGTTTCTGATTTTTCGAAACTATGTTTTCAGTGCATGTATCGAATCTTTTTAATGCAGCTCGCGTGACACTTTTTCTGACATTGAGCTCTTCCACGATTTGTTGCACCTTACCAGACGTCTTACGTGCTAAGTTGTTAACTCTTTGGTTAATATTAGACACTGAATCCTGCATCTGGTCAACGTCAGAACGCATCTTTTTCTAGTCAGCCATTAACGATTGTATAAGCTCGCGCGAGTCTCTCGCCTCACTCCGGATTCATTGACCTCTGTTCGTAGTTTTTGTTGATCTTCGAGGACTTTTTGGAACCCAACATAGGTTTCAAACTTGAGACCTTTTAAGGCAGCATTTGTCTCCCTTTTTAAGTTTGCTCTTTCTGTTTTTAAATCTCCTAACCATGCATTTGTCTGCTTTGCGACCAGGGTGAGTTGTTTCAATATTTCGAACACACTATCTGGCTCTTCGCCATCGTCACCTGTCACTATCTGATGTAAATTTTGCCGTTCGCGTCTTTCACGTGGCGTCTCATCGTCTTCCGTACATAGTGCGAACGCACACACATTCTTTCTGTTGGAAACTGTCCTGTATGATTTAGAGTCACAATATTTGGTTCAACGTACTGAAGTTGTTCGACCTCTGATTCTACTTCGCACCCACTAGCTCCTTCATTTGTTTCATTTTGTGAATTCTCAGACTGTGATACCAATCGTGAAACTCCTACCGTTCCCTCTGTACTATCACTACGTTCCGTTCCGTGACTCGCACTCGATACTTTTTGTTGCACATCAATCTCTGTCCTGTAAAGATTTTCAGTTTGCCCTATCTGCGATAATCTCCATTCTTCCGCCATCTCCGACTTTCTAAGTAACCTCTGTATTTCCCGAATTGCGCGAACTTACGCACTTGTCAACATCAAGTTATATAATCTAACACGTTTCCAAAATATGATAGAAAATTTTTTCGACTATGTACACACATCATTGTCAACGTTGTTCACTGTTTGCAGAATTTCAGCCCAACTCAACAGCGCCGTGAAAAGCTTCGCGAGCGTTAGTAAGGCTGAAGGTATCATGTCCAAAATTATCTTTAAAAGTGAAAGCATCTAACCTAAATTGTTTCCTTGTTTGATTAGTGAAAGTATCAAAGTTAAAATTGTTCCAAATTAATTATTCAACAAACCTGCATTTGCGAACTTATTTCGTGCACTCCTCCATTTTGCCAGTAATGAAACATGTATTTGACTCAGCAATCAAATTTAAGGGAATAATGGCGTTTGTGCAATGTCATTAAGATGGTACTGAAAATTTAAATTTTGGCCCTGATGTTTACTTAACGAAATTATATCTTGACTTGAATAATGCCAGTTGTGCTACGGCATAAAATTAGTTATTTGAAATAACTTTAGTTATACCAAAATCGATTTCAGACCATGAAGTGCACACATGTATTACGTAGAGGCCTCATTTTCTTTACATTCTTTCATTTGGTGGGTAACTTCACTTTACTACTCATTTTCATATTCTGTACAAGCAAAGGATGTGGATTATAATTCAGGCTTCCTGCATCAAAACTTGGACGTACAAATCCTAACTCTGAACATTATCTAACAAAAACCATTTTGAAATCATTTTGTAGCTTCTCCCATTAACGTGCTAAAGTTTGAGCCGTGTACAACCTGAAAACTGCGTAGCGCGAATCCTACCTTAAAGCTGTTACCACATGTCTGCTTCCTCCAGGCACCTAGCTGCGATTGTGGAGTTTCTGTTACTGTGCATGCCCGGTTCTCTTAATCATCAAAGATCCTCCTACTCAAAGATATTATACTCACTCCACATTGCGGTTGGCAACTATCGACCTTATTTTCTGGATCTACCCTGATCATACCTTAGCACATACCTTTCAAGGTCATGCACAGGTACTTTTATATGATCACCACCGATACCCTACTTGTTAATACAACTCTTCTACACTTTGGATCCCACATTTACTGTATTCTGATCACTATATATTTATATACCTTGGGTGGCCTCATCACAAAAACAACAACAAAGAAGGAAAAAAAAATTCGAAAACATTAATTTCTCTTTCTAATTTTGCTAATTGCCATCCAGGCAGACCTGTTGCCATCCTACCAGGGTCACCATTTGTAAGGTTATGGTTAGGTGGTTTCTTATTCTATGACTGAACACGACTGTGTAAGCTGTAATGAAATTGTTTAATATTGCAGTTTTGTCACACAAATACATGCTTTCACACAGTTTACAACACGACAATGTTAAGGCCAGTACTACGATATATCATCCAATTCCAGTTGAAAGTTCAGTACTGTTTTTAAGATGACAATCAAGTCTATGGAGGATGGTTAGTTTTGTGACAAGCTGAATAAAAGGTTACCGAAGAATGCTCGAGTTTACAGTGGACACAAACTGGTGAACCAACAAGTTTACACCTCTGCACTCAGTGTTTACCTTTGCTGCGATGAGTTGTCGTCTTCACGGCTACTCTCACCCACTGAAATTCCTATAAAATCTAATTCAACCTTTGCTGAATTTTCCAGCAGAAACTCTCCCTATGTTTCTCGATATGCAAGAAAACATGAACTCATCCCTTGTCTCAGTCTATGGCGATATACACGCGCATGGCTGGAGCAGTATGCATATTATAATGCCCTCTCAGTTCTCACAAGAACAATTAATGAACTGCCTGGTTCGTTTCTTCACAGTTGGAGCTCAATGATCCCGTAACTAATTTCTAGCTGGAGGTCAGCCGTTGTGAACGCAGTGTTCACACAAATTTCTCCTCTGCGTCATACAGAGCGTTATGTGCTCCATTCTGCATTTGATGCCAGTTCAGAGAAGATTCCCCCGAAATTTCCGTCTTGTCTTTCTCATAGCAGAGCTGTCTCTCCAACTGGGTTCTTTCGTTCTCGACGTCATGGCTTTTTTCGACGAATAGAAGCGTTTCTCTTATTTTGGGGAAACTCTCTTCACCACCCGCGAGGGTCCTACCAATTAACTGCGTCGAAATCTCAGCACTTTACTCCTTCTCGGCGCGTTTCCGACAACCGTGCGTTTTGTGCCTGCTCCAGACGCCTAAAGAGTTACAAGCGTCTATCACGTGTGTACTAACTGCTGTTCACGTGATCAAATGCGTCACTGGTTTTGTTTGTATCCCTTTGGCATTCCGAAACGCTGTTTTCTGAAGCTTCTTTCTGTCCTACTTCTGGTGGTCTGTTACTCGCCCTGCAGTATGCATCACCTGTCCGGTCGCTGACCCGCCGCGGGACGCGTCTCTTAAGAGCTTTCTGTAGTGCCTCCCGGGGTGCGGCCTCTGTGTCTGCCCGCACTGGCTTCCACACAACACATTTCCTCTCGCTGCTTTTCTCACCTTCTGCTCACTGGCATGTATTATGTAGGAGTTGTGTGTTAATACCGTTGACTGAGTGTCATCTCTTTTGAATTACATACTTACAGGTAAATCTGCACATTACCGCTGAAGAAAGTTAGGTGTCATATTCATCTCCCCCTTGCGATGTATAAAACCCTTGTGTAAGGTGCGAAATTGACCTTCATTTATTCTGCCACCTTACAACAGACTGCATGGCCGCTCCAGCCGGATGTTCAAAACCTCACTCAGGCACGGGTGTGTGCGTTGTTATTAGTATACGTTTAAGTGGTGTGTAAGTCTAGGGACCGATGACCTAAGCAGTTTGGTCCCTTAGGAATTCACACACATTTGAACATTTGAATTCCAGTGCTTGGGCCCTTCCGGTGTGACTTGTCAGCTCAGTGGCGGTCGTCTGCCCATGCCAGTGGTGGCATGAGGGCGCAACCAGAGCCGCGCTGTGTGCCACTTCAACGACATAGAAAGTCCAGGCGCTTTCATTCGATTATCGCAAAATGCGTATGGGTATCGCTGCCTCTGAAGCTTAGTTATTGTGATTATCAAATGAAAGTACAGCCCTGTAACATCACACACTCACCGCCGACCAGATTAACATCCTTCTCGACATACGTGGAGTGTTCCAAAAGATTGTCTCTATGTGATTATATATACCGCAAAATACATAAAATACATAAAAATTTATGATTGAATAAAACTCCGCATGAGCAAAACATTACGATCTTGCAACATGTTTAGGAGAATGTGTACACATAACATTAGAAGATACAGTGAGAATTCATAGATCCATAACGTCTAGCATTGTTGAATATGTAGTGAGAATTCATGTATCCATAATAACTAGGACTGTCTATGTTAAACTACACAGAACTCTGCGATGAATTTGTGGAACGCAGTGGCGGAAGAGTAAAATTGGAACACACTGTGGGAACGACATGTTGTTACTGTTACGTACACCGGCCTTTGCCTCCGAGTAGTGAGAATATTTGACCTACCTTTCGAAAATCCGCAGAAGAGAAGAATGTAGTTACATCCCCTTATGAAAGATAATTGCTAATATTTCTGAAAAAAATGATCTAATACTCTTAATTGCCTCCTATTAAGCGGAGAACGACTGTCGGTAGATTTACCAAAATACATATCGTATTACGCTTTTGTATGTAAACACAAAACACTCATTATATATGACAATTAACCAATTCAGTGGTAACTTGGTAAATCCGGTGAGATCTGTATTACCACCAATCTATGCGGAGGTTGCCATCAAACGCCACAAGAAAAAAAAAGGCTCGGAATATAAACTAAAGGTGACAAGTAATGGATCTGCAGAAGGAATGGGGCCTGAGTAACAAGGAATAGAAATAATTTACGTAGATGGACCTATGTATGCTGTGAAAGCCATAGAAAGCAAAAAAGTATCGTGGAGTCCTACTGGACAATAGAGTGGCTTCCGACATACTTGCAACATAAGCTTGTTTCACTTCCTTAATTGCTGTTTATTTTATTATTGTTGTCCAATCGTATTTCTTCAGCGATGTTAACATTTTACTTGACCCTCTTTCACTACCAAGTAAAAGGTGATAAATTGTTTCTCAACTTCGTAACGCGTCCTCCTTTTTTTTTTTTTTAATTCTGACTTTACAGCCTTGTAGTTGTCCTTTCAACAGTGAAATTAATTTGTCCTTAATTCTTTTAATTTCCTAGTACTTATCCATTTGTTTTATATCCTGTTAAGCAGCTCCCTAGTACATTTGAACTAATATTCTGTCGTTTCGTTGTACCAAAAGTTATTTTCTTTCAGATTCTGCCCATATCTTCGAGAAAGACTCTCAGTTTTCTGATCTTGCAGCTCTGCAACATTGAATTCTCTAACTAGAATTTCATGCTATATCTCTTGTTGTTCCACATTTATTGTCGTTGTATAAGTAGCTCGATCTGGAAAAATCACGGGTATGATTTCAGCCCGCAGGATGCGATCAAGACGTAGGTTCTGTTTAGCCTGCTGGCTCATTGGTTTGTCGTTGGAGTAAGTCCAGCAATGCACCACGTTTTAGTCTTTAATATATGTAAACACGGTCCGTAGTAGGCTGTAACGCTATGTTTCTTTACTGGTGCGATTAGCTAATTTCGACTAGGCGTCATTGTCGAGCACCTTTGTAATATATGTATTTCATGTCATTTTCAAATTACTTTTAAATACTAGTAAAAAGTAGTCATATTCTGTTATTTACTTGTAATAAACAGTGATTTTAAAATGATATGAAAGTCAGATGTTACAAAAGTGCTTGATAGTGACGCTTAGTTGAAATTAGCTGCCCATGATTAAGTAAACATCACATTACAGCCTACTGCGAACAATGTTTAACTTTATTACGCCTCTGTGAATCCCCTCAAATATAAATACTGTAAGTGTTATCCCTGAATGCCATAGTTAATTCTGTTTCTTCTTTTTTTAGTGAGAGAAGCACAAGGAACATTCAGAACAGATCAAAAAGGGAATTTAGCAACATAAATCAACGAAGAAGAAGGGAGACGTGATCGAATAAAGCCCCAAAACAAAATCCTTGAAACCACATGGAATTCCTGCACAATTTAACCTTATTGTCTTGCAACAAATGAAGAACAGACTTTTACGTGTGTGCAAGAAACTAATAAATACCAAAAGAAGCTTAGAAGGGGTAATGGTCTTAGTTCCCAAAAGCCCAGAAGGTAAAACAGTTTGGAACCTACGGCAAGTTACACTGCTGATCATAGATTATAAAATAGTAGGGTAGATCCTTCCACATGGTACAGAAACGTAGGACATATTATAGGGCCATATCAACAAACCACTGCAAGACGTAAACGAATGGAGACACACATGTAAAATAACTACGAGTCTGTTAAAGTGCCTCTTTGAAGACCATACAGGATATAAAGTTTCTACTTCTATTGATCAGTTTAATAATAAAGTATTAAGTAATAGCGTAACAAAAATAACGGTTAACCGACAGATCAAGATGCAAACCTCGATGTGACATGGTTCCCGAAGTCAATGACAGTGTTCGATATTGTGATCGAATACTTTCACGACATTAACAGGAAAACTACAGGACTTACGCATAACTGTGTGAAGGTAGTATGCAGCGCATACGAAGATTGTGTTGGATTTGGGAAGAAAGTGCATGATGTTCTACAGATCATAAATAGATATGAACTGGAATCTTCAGCTAAAGTAAATTTGAAGAAACCCTGCGTACTTGATCCGGGTAAAGATATACAAATGCAGAATCAAGTACACTTAACGAAATAAAGAAAAAGGAAATGCCTCCGCATCGAACTTAGAAGCAATATACAACACACGATCACTGCAAACTATAGAGAATAACTAACTCACTCAGACCTGCCGACACAGGTATTACGATAGACAACCAAACGAGATCTAGAAAATGATCTTCAATATCTATACAATACACAAAATTAGTTAGGTGGCACTCATTCTGTGACTACAGGCATCAATGACGAACAAAATTATGTCGGTGATAGAATACGTCGTCACCCGAACACTCGCGTTCAGAGTCAACTCTGATACATTATCACTTGCCATTAGCCACCGAGAAAAATTTTTTACTGATGTTCGTAACAAACCCTAAGCTATGTACGTGTTTAATACTTACAGACAACGAAAAATAACCTGAAATAATCGGCGTTATTCTCGGTGGCAGTAGTTGGTGACTCAACCTGTAGACTTCCCAATGGTGGTGGGATTAGCCTGGTATACAGCACTCAGCAGGAAAATACTACAAACTCTAAACTCCGAAATGTTAAATTAACACATCCTCCAAGATGCCCTCTTGCAACTTGAGCGATAATGTGGGACATAAACGCGTGTGGTAAAATTGTGCGAGAAATATGGTACGCTGACAAACAAGAACTTGCCATTAACAGAACCTCCAAAACCCAGACGGAATACTGCATCCTAACGCAAACAGAAACGCATTTGATAGGATGAAAGGACAGAGTTTTTACTAGGTTTTACGTACAACGGGACGTCATAGAAAAAACTACTATGTGATTATTTGTAGAACACAGAGAAGTAAAAACTCCTACAATCAAGTAAAGGAATAAAAAAGTGAAAAGAAGTGACGGGAAGGAAAAGAAAAATCTCTGTAACGTTTACAAGTGGAATGTGCTGCGAATACATGGAAAGATAGATCCCTTATCATTTAGCTACAAAATAGCAGGTCAGCAACTTGAAGCAGTTAATTCCACAAATTATCTGGGAGTACGCATTAGGAGTGATTTAAAATGGAATGATCATATAAAGTTGGTCGTCGGTAAAGCAGATGCCAGAATGAGATTCATTGGAAGAATCCTAAGGAAATGCAACCCGAAAACAAAGGAGTAGGTTACAGTACGCTTGTTCGCCCACTGCTTGAATACTGCTCAGCAGTGTGGGATCCGTGCCAGATAGGGTTGATTGAAGAGATAGAGAAGATCCAACGGAGAGCAGCACGCTTCGTTGCAGGATCATTTAGTAATCGCGAAAGCGTTACGGAGATGATAGATAAACTCCAGTGGAAGACTCTGCAGGAGAGACGCTCAGTAGCTCCGTACGGGCTTTTGTTCAAGTTTCGAGAACATACCTTCACCGAAGAGTCAAGCAGTATATTGCTCCCTCCTACGTATATCTCGCGAAGAGACCATGAGGATAAAATCAGAGAGATTAGAGCCCACACAGAAGCATACCGACAATCCTTTCCACGAACAATACGAGACTGGAATAGAAGGGAAAACCGATAGAGGTACTCAGGGTACCTCCGCCACACACCGTCAGGTGACTTGCGGAGTATGGATGTAGATGTGGATGTACACTGAAGTGACAAAATTCATCGAACAGCGACATGCACACGTACAGACATCAGTAGTATCGTTCACGAAAGGTATAGAAGGGCTGTGCACTGACAGAATTGTGATAGATGTGGAAAGGTTGCCAACGTTATTATGACAGCACAGCGGGAACTAACAGACTTTGAATGCGGTGTGGTAGTTGGAGCTAGACATAAGGGACGTTCCATTTCGGGAATCGTTAGGGAATTCACTATTCCGAGATCCGCAGTGTCTAGTGTGTGCCCATAGTAGTAAATTTCAGGCAGTACCTCTCACAAAGGACAACACAGGGACCGACGGCATTCACTTAACGTCCAATGGCAGCGGCGTTTGCGTGAAGTTTTCAGACAAGCAACACTGCGTGTAATAGCAGCAAAAGTCAAGGTGATACGTACGACGAACGTATCTGTTACGATAGTACAGTGAAATTTGGCGTTCATGGGCTACAAAGCCCCAGCGGGCTGGTGACCATATCGGTTGGACCTTAAGCGACCGGGATACCATAGCCTGGTTGGATGAGACCCGATTGGTAAGAGTTGATGGTATGGTTCGAACAGACCCCACGAAGCCATAGACTCAAGTTATTTACAAGACTCTGTGCAAGCTGGTGGTGTTTCCACTATGGTGCGGGCTGTGTTTACATGGTCCTGGGCCCTCTGGTCCAACTGAGTCGATCACTGATGGAAATGGAAATGGCAATATTTATATGGAGTGAACTAGGTCCTCTGGTTATGCTCGGCTACTTTGAGTCCATTTGCAGCCATTCATGGGTTATGTTCGGCTACTTGGAGTCCGTTTGCAGCCATTCATGGACGTCATGTTCCGAAACAGCGATGGATTTTTTTATGGCGACATTGGGCCATGTCACCAATCACAATTGTTGCGCCCGCATCTCGTGGTCGTGCGGTAGCGTTCTCGCTTCCCACGCCCGGGTTCGATTCCCGGCGGGGTCAGGGATTTTCTCTGCCTCGTGATGGCTGGGTGTTGTGTGCTGTCCTTAGGTTAGTTAGGTTTAAGTAGTTCTAAGTTCTAGGGGACTGATGACCATAGATGTTAAGTCCCATAGTGCTCAGAGCCATTTTGAACAATTGTTGCGATTCTTTTGAAGAACATTTTGTACAATTCGAGGGAATGATTTGGTCACCCATTTCGCCCGAGATGAATCCCATTGAAAACAGATGGGACATAATCGAGAAGTCAGTTGGCGCACAGAATCTTGCACAGGCAACACTTCTCAATTATGGACAGTTACTGAGGCAGCATGTATCTGCACCGGGCGAAAGGAGGTGCGACATGATATTAGAAGGCACCACATGACTTTTTTCACAACAGTGTAAAGTTCTGAATTACTATATCTCTTTTTATTTCCTGTTTAAATTACTAGAAATGATAAAGAAAAGGAACTTTTAACTTTATTTGAAGAAAAGGTAGTTAATTCTGTAAGGAACAAGTATTGGGTCTATGACATATCCTGGGTGTCTCTTCTATCTCTACCACCTCGTATATATCCGAAGCGAATCAAAATGAGAAAAATACAATTGGCCAGGTATGCACCTATGTCAGAGGTTCACAGAATAAGAAGGAAGGCGAAATCTATAATTGTAAACAACTATCTCTTTCAACACAAATTTACGATTTTTTAAATGTATCATTTCAATGTAGTCTTTGTGAATAAAGACTAGAAGTCAAATTAGTGGCGTCAGACGTGTTTTCAATATTATAAACCTCATAAATTCGCAGCACGTAAACTGTAACTGATGAGAATGGGGCCACTCTTTCTGCCTAGTGCACAGTGCAAGGGTTGCTTACAGCGGGCTGAGGACGGAGCAGGCAACCAGATTTATGGCGTTACAGAATTTCGGCAGTAATCTAATTATTCCAGGAGGTATAATGTTTAGATCAGTGAAACCAAGCCTGTCATCACTAATTGTACCTCTGCTTATCATTATCAAAGAAAAAAACAAAAGCATGCCATCGGAAAAGGAAAGAACTTCGCGTTGAAAGTGGTTTGTTTACTTGTAGGGGATGTGCATTCCTAACCATGTGTGAGACCCTTACATATGAGCCTCCCTGTTCAAATCCATTTTCCACACTTTGTTTCATTTCGGAAATGTATGAGGTGGCAAAGTCAGGTGGGTTTCCCAATGTATGTAGCTACTTTATGGAGAGATATTTCAGTTTCATGACGGATTAAAAATTTAATTTATGAAAAAAGATTTTCAGAACACAATAAGATGTTAAGCTAATTTTATGAAGGAAGAACTCTTCATTTTTCTTTATTACGGAAAAACTAATGACGGAGTAGCCACACTGAGAAGGCAACTACTGTCCAGCGAAGCTAAGGTTTTACAAGGGAGGCTGGATCCCTAAACAGAACAAAAGAAGTGGTAAACTAGCATATGCTGATCCAAAGATGTCACGTTCCATCTCCGATCAGTCTTAGGATTGTTTCTGTGACTTATCAGTTCTTTCACATGTAGCAATGTTTAATGCGAAAAATGTGAAATCGCGCCGTTGTTCGGTCCGACTATAACTTTTTGGGTTAGTCGGTTCATAGGTCGTAGGAAAGCAAATGCACAACAGCTTGTAATAGGTTCATGCCAAACAAAGCACAGTGGCGTTAAAATATTCGGTTGGATGACATCTTTACTCTCAACGTGTTTTCTTACGGTGTTTCACCCGCGTTAGTTTATGTAAAAAGGATCATTATTGGCGCAGATAACGTTAAATTTCACAACAAAATGAGTAACGCCTTTGCGATCTGCTTGGAGGTTTCGTTCCTTGAGACGGAAACAGGAGGCACATCGGGAGCCTAATGTATTTTCAACAGAAAACAGCTCCGTGTAATATGGGGACGGCACAATTATGCAAACGCACTTTGCCCGGCGTAGTCGTGTGAAAATACGGAGCTTATTCGGTGTACCACATGATTTACAGCGGTCGCTGCCCCGCCGGCTAGTGGATAAAGGCTGCAAAGCTTTGGGGAGTAAAAGCTGGAGGGCTCTCAGAGCGGGTGAGAAAACAGGCCGGCCGGTCATAAAACGAATGAGCCGCCTCGTAATAAAAGGAAGTCCGGCTCTAACTGCCAGGGTAAAGCCCGGTTACAAGCCGGCGGGAGATACACGACAAACTGCGAACGCCTCTTAAATACGGCGGAGCGCGCCAGCAGCTGAGGCACGTCTGGAAGCTTTCAGCGCTTCTGCCCCGTGGCGCACACTCTGGACGTGACTGTAAAGCACTCCGACTCCACTAGCGACGTATCCGATTCCTACATACACGAACATTTAGAACTCCGAATGAAACTTTAAATTGCTAATGATCATTTCTGCTACAGAATTTCGTAATCTTAATTTGTATTCACAATGGCAACGATTGACCCAACTTTAAAAATACACCCTAACATGACGATATTCTGTCGATAACCCAATTTCTTTGCAATACACTACTGCTTCACGGCTGTTCCTTGTCTTGTTCCTGCCTGCATACTCAGATCATGTCGCTAACCATTAGAATGAGGAATATTCAGAAGGCCCTTACCGTTGTAAGTAATAACTGTAGAAATACAGGTAACAATTTTATCAAAAGTATAAAGTGTTACTCAACTTGTCTTCTTCACGGCAAGTAGCAATTTACCTTTTTCATAATACAGTTGACATTTAACCTGGACTTTCTACTGAAGGAATATAGAACTTAATAAGTAAACAATGCAGCAAGTCCAAGTAATCAAGCATACAATGAGTGACAAATGGAAACCAAAGAGAGAGTGAGAGCTGTAAATGATTGTGCTCCATCCTGAACAAAGATGATGCGCTAAGTAAAAGTTGAAACACAGCGAATATTTTTAAAAATACTAACATAGGCCAGACCAATCGCCAGAGTTCGAAGGCACAGAATTCACTGACATCTCTTTAAAACGATTTGATCGTGCAAAAGTACCACACTTGGAAACATCAGACGTCACAACGTGACCATGATGACATCCAGACATACTACAAAAATCGATGTGTGTATGCGTGTATGTATATATGTTTATGTGTATCAGTATATATTTCACATCTCCTCCTAAACCAGTGGACCGATTTCAACTAAACGCGCCTCGCATATCACTTACTGTCAAGCAACAATCGCTGTGGTGGTGAAAATTACCTACGTATTATATTAAGGAGGTACTACGTCACAAACAATAAGATGCCTGGATTATTGCCGCATCATGCATGGCGTTTAAATGTATTACATTTGTGGTGTTACCTCTATTTGCAAAAAAAATCGTAAACAGTATCGATATATGCCGCTAAATGCACCTACAAAATTATATTCCAATACCACATATAGTTCAGGAGTGCTGATGTCACAAACAATAAGATGCCTGAAAATCTCTCGCTGTGTGCATGACTTTTAAATTGATTACTTCTTTGCTACTAACTCTCTTCGCAACATATTTCAAAGATAGTATCCACAGATGCCTCTGAATGTACTTACATAAACAGATCATTGGTTAACATATAATTCAAGAGATATTACGTCATAAACACTGAGATGCGTGGCAAAATGCTGTATCATGCATAAAGTTTTAATATATTTATTCTTTTCTTCTAAGACCCTCCTACAGTCGAGTTAACTTAAGGAAATACGTGACACCTGACAGCGCTTTTAACAGCTGTCAACTGCGAAGCGCAAATGGCATTACCTGAAAACAATAGCCGTCTATATAACTATGAAGAAGCGTGACCGTAGAGACGTTTATAAAACGGCGTTTTAGATACTCTAAACGGTTGCGCCCATCGTACATCAACTGTACTACGAACACAATTCAGTGTCTGTTTTCGTTTCCAATAGGAAATTGACGAAATGAGTACACGGGAAATGCCGTATTTGTCAGTAAAACAGTAAATTCGGCCTAGGTAACATATACTGATGATCGAAAACCTCACGACCACCTGTTTAATATTATGTTGGTCCACTTTTCAAACAGAATACAGCAGCGATTCTGCTTGGTATGGATTGAAGTCCTTGGAAGGCTTCCGGAGGTATGCGTCGCCATGTCACCAGCCAGATGAGGCAAATCCCGTGAATTAAGGGCCAGTGGTTTGCGTTTGCACAGCTGGCAACCGATATATGTTACAATGGGTACAGATAAAAGGCATTTTCTAGTCAAGACATCAATATGATTTCACAATCACGCTCCTCAAGCAACAACAGCACGATTCTGACCTAGTGGCACAGACATTTATCCTGCAGGAAAATGTCGTCGCCGTAGAGGAAGGCATCGAATATGAAGCGATGCAGTTGGTCTACAATAATGCTCACATAGTCCACAGCGTCATGGTGTCTTCCGTTACTGCCACAGGTCCCATGGAAGTCCAACTCGACGTACTCCATTGCATCTTTGGCACGGCGTAGCCATTCGTCTGGACGACGGCGTATAAAGACAAAACCATCTAGAAATGCGATTAATTTGACAAGGTGATCCATGTATATTGATCCACGGTGAAAGCTCAGGTGATGCTGTGCCCACTGTAATCGTAACTGACGATATCGTTAAGTCAACACGGGAACAATTTGAGACCGTGTGCTGTGGAGCTCCGTGTTCAACAACGGCCTTTGAACGGTGCCTTCCGAAACATATGTGCCTGAATTCTATTCTTTAGTCAGATCTGCTGCAGATCGCTGCGTATCCTACTTTACACGGCTGGCTATATCCTCTGGTCTCCACGCCTCGTGATGAGTCTTGGACGTCCAAAACCATATGGCCTACTCGTTCTTTCTTCATGCTTCAGTCGCTTTTCGCAGATGTTCACGACTGTAGTACGCGAACAGCCGACCAGCTTCACCGTTTCAGAGATTGTAGTTCCCAGGCTAAAGGCCATAACAATCTGACCATTGTCAAAGTCTCTTACATCAGTAGATTTCCACATTTGCAATCCATATCTTCCGCTCTGTTCATTCCCTACTGCATCCAGTCTTGCGGTGGGCAGTGGTTATAATGTTGTGGCCGATCAGTGTTCATGGTTATTCGAAAGTAGCCCACGGGTTGCAGAAGACGACTGATAAAAAACGAGACACACACAGAGAAAAATAACACATATCATTCGATAGTTCCATGCTGACATTCATAAAACGCGCCGTGGTTTAGTTACGCTAGGGAACTAGGTGTGTCGGAAACTGTAAAAACATCCGTGTTGTCATGTCAAATTAGTTCTCGCCGGCAGATAGACAATCCAATGAAGAGATTTCCAGAGCCGGCAGCTGTGGCGGAACCGGTTTATAGTATTTCGTGACTTTAATTGCTTAAAAATGATATTTCAGGGAGATCAAAAATATATAAAACCAATTACCTACTGTCAGAGTAACAATTCATTTGATCTGAAAAATGAGTATCACGGCTAGTATTTGTCACTCTGCTAAAGAAATCTCCACTTGACGTTGTGTACAAATGTTGCGTGTAAAGTCGTGTGAGTGGCACTAAATTGCGTATCATTTAACAGATTTTACGCAACTGTTACTTAACATGGAAGCACTTTTCTGTAGCAAAAGGAACATTTAGTCACAAAATACTACCCGCGCACAACACTGACGTATGTCTCCTATTAAAATATTTCATGTAAACAGTCAGAAATAATTAGGCTAGATACATCAGTAATTAAGAAATTGATATTAGGTAACGTGCTGTGAACACTATTTTTAAAGATTCAATCTAAGCTGAATTCTGTCTTTTAAAGTAGATTGGGGACCACCGGTGCGCATTTATTTCCATTCATTTATACCTTACAACATTTATGTTTGTTAAAATTCTCGATTCAAAACTGCCGCGGAGATATTTTTGCTAAGATGGCGGCAGACAGATTGTCTATTGTTATTCTCGATTTATGTTATCAGGGAAATACATTTATATAAAACTCTTTAAGCCCTTAGTATCTATTCTTTAGTACTTAAAATCATTTTCAATGATAAATACCGACATATTTTTTATACCAGCTACTAGTAAACTCCGCTGTAAGTTACTATCGCTAATGGCTGCACTCCTAATTGCGGATCTGAAAATTAACACTTAAAAAAATTAACTACATTGGATTACAATTGAAATAAATACAAATCCACGTCTAGACAACAGGGCCTCTATTTTTCAAATAGTAATTAACAATATATAATTACATGTTTTCTCTTTACAGACCTCACACGTCTTACGTCCGAACAGTTCATCCACAGAACACCAATACAGTAGACGTGCAAAGACCACGTTACTATACGGAAACACAGAACGACACCAGCGCTACATGTGGCCTGGCTGTTAACTTCAATACGAAAAAATATGGTGCGAAAACCTCTTATGTTTATTTCTAAATACGCGAATTTTTCATTTAATCTTTGAATGTGGGCCGCATAGTGCAGTAATAAAGGTTTTGGGACCTTGCAAAGTAATATGCAAAAGAAATCTCAATCAAAAACCAACAGTAACTACTGGTAGCTGCAGTTTACATTGTGAAAATTTTCGTAAATTAAGACGTCGCCTTTTGACTGTGAATTTTTTTTGAAAAACTCAATATTGCAATTTTGGCCGTGTGGCCATTATCGTGTGGAAATAAATGAGCTTTAGCACATGTCAGACTAAAAAAATCATCTGACATTGCATGCATATATAAATTATTTTTAGGTTTCCACATATCCTAAAGCACATTATGTCCACTCGCATGATCGAAAGTGGAATAATAGGTTACACAAATAAATAACTGCACAGGTAAAAGATAACCAAGAGGTCATTTACAAAAAAATCTGTGCTACAAACCAAGGATGTACTGTAAAGTCTACAAAATCCGATTTATTATTTTTTTCTGTTGATTCTTATTTATGGATATTCAGTCATCTGAAATTGAACTTCTGCACAGTTCAAATAAATGAAACACACAAAATACTACTTTACATCAACTGAAAAACAAATTTGAAGCAGAGCAGGTAGACACTCCATGAATGTAGCCAAAATGTTTTTTGCCAATGAGACATGCAAAGAAAATGAACTGCACTGCATATTCTTTTTTCTTTTTCCCCAACTTGGCAGTTATTTTGGCAACAGCCATCATGTTTAAATAATGAAAGAGGACGCTGGTACAACATTTATTTTTAATATTTTTATTTATTTACTTCCTCTTTGAATACTTTGTTTGGTACACTACTGAAAATTAACACAAATTCTCCTTGACAGCACTTTATTCATTATACTTTTAGAGTCCCATCATCACATCTAGAAAGTGTTATGTTCCTGCTGAATAACCAGATTTTGTCATAACAAATCAAAAGCATGATTTTGATACAAGAACATGTAATTCTCTGCTTTGAACACAACATTTGTATAGGTATAGGGAGCTTACTCTAATTGTACTCATAATAAAAACTCAAATAAGTCTTTTAACATTATTTGAACTTCTTTTTAAGTTGTTGCATACACAATTTCCTCTTGTTTGTAAATTTCTTTTATTTCACATACTTGTATATTATAAATGGAATACTTGTCTTCAAAAGTCTCTCTTCAATGTCATGTTTATTACAAATTGTTGTATGAGAGAGATGAAAAGTTTTTTTAAAATTATCATGTAGTCTTGTTGTGTGACCATGACTATTTAGATACTCATAAAGCTGATCATGGAGTGTCCTTAGAAAAATCATGACTCTTTCACTTGCATATTTCAAATGAGAATGCTCCTCACTATTCTGTTTAAATGAGGTAAACAAATGATTTTCTGTCACAACAGAGGAGTAGAGACTGGTATTACATGTTTCACAATCATCTGGTACATCTATGGCTTTTAGTACATAGCCTGCTACATAGGCTAAGGCTTGTTGATCTTTTACAGACTCGATGATACCATCTGAGTAAGAATAAATTTGCTCAGGTGTATCAGTGTCATTCATCTCACATTCACTTAAATGTTCACTCCTAGCACTAGCTGCTCAAGGGAGTGTAATCATCATTTTTACAGTTACTTACACTCATGGCTTTGAAAGGCGAAGTCATATGATTGACAACACAAGTCTTCATAGGTTGTACAAACTTAAAACAAGTTCGGTTTGTATTAGCAATACCATGTTGTCTTATACAACAAAAGAAATTTTCTAAAGCATCTTTACTGAATGCTTTTAAATTTAAGTGCTAAAGCCAACCACTTTCAAGGTCTTCCACAAGAAAATAATAGACTGTAATGTAATCTGCCAACCTTTTATGATGCTAAACATATTAGTCTTGTTTCTTCCTATTTTTAAATGTATTATTTGCCAGCTGCCTATTTTCCTCAATATGCTATACCACATTTCTAAATGTGGCGAATTTTCTGATAAAGCACACCTAAATTGTTTTCCATCCCTGGGATATTGCTCATTACTGTTGAGTGAATCAAACAGTTTGTCTACCTTTTCCACAAACTCAGCTGTGTGTATAGCTTCAGATGGTAATGTGTGAGTAGAAACACATGTATCAATTGCAGCTGCAACAGTATGGCTCATTTGTGCAACAGCAACTTTTACCTTCATTTTTACATGGGAATCCGAAAAGTTAAAGTGTTGTGCTTTCAATTTGGGTAGAGTTTTGAGCCTTTTTTTTTATCCAAAAAGAACAGTGTACTGATGTACTCAAACCTTGCTGCTTTGTGAGGTTCAAATTGAATTTCATTATCAATCAAAGCATTTCTAGTGTTTTTGAGCAGATGTGGTACATCATAAATGGTAACAATAGGTTGATTATTTACAACAAAAAGAAATAGGTCACATACAGTACAAACCACTTTGAACCCAATATTCTGTAGTTCACTTATGATGTGAACAATGAGTGATTTCAAATGGGTGTAGTGGAGAGTGGTTGCGGTAAAGTAATATGCTAGAACTTGTTTCCAAGTTCTGTGAATCCCTTTCAGCATAAAAATCAATGCTTGACTAGCAGCTACAGGTGAACGTCCTAAATGACCCAAGTCCTGATACCCATAGATTAGCTGTTTGTGTGCATCATAGTACATACCATCATCAAGAGAGATTTCATCACAAAGTAGAGCACAATACTTGTCATTTTCATGCATATTACTTACTTCCCCTGCTAAAAAGTTTAATAAAGCTGGATTAAGTGCTGTATCAAATGGTGTGTGGGAAAGCACTCCCTTGAGCAGCCTGACAGATGGAAGGGAGAAATATGTGGCCAAATATCTGTACAACTGGGGACTATGCTTATAAATAGATAAAGCAAATGCCTTATCTCGTATAGACCACCGTACTGCTGTGGGCTGCATATTGGCATTTCTTAACTGACTATTAATAAAAGCTTTAGTCACATCATTCAACTCTTCTTCATTTAACTGAAATTTCCTGTCATCATACAACTCTTTTAGAATTTTCAATTTATTCCTCTCATTCTGTAGCTATTTTTTTTTTTCAATTTACACACTCTGGAAACTGTAATTCTATGCAGTTTATACATTTTGTGTTTTCTTGGAGTTAAATCACAATTAGAAACGCCAGATCCCATTACACCTGGACTACTTTCAACATCATAAACTGGTGAGGATAAAGAGCTGTACTCACCATCATCTGTGCCCTGTAAAGGGGGACTGCTTCGTTGTATTACTGTAGATTTTGCATTGTGACCTGTCACATGCACACTTATATTTGCACACGATGTGGTGAAACCGCCACCGCCATCACCACCACCACCACCACCACCACCAGTGTAACACAGATGGGTGGGGGGAGGGTGATACAACACCAGTTCCATGTGCTTTGAAATAACACCAGGATTTAGCCTGTGTCTAGTGAAGTTCACAAAATCTGCTTCATAGAAATGATCCTCACACACATAATAATAACTACAGTTGACACCTTCATCTATATTACAGATCAATTTCCATTTCTCTAAATCTCACTTTTTGATGCAGCTGGAAATTTATAGAAAAATTTATTCTTGTGTTTGGAATTTGTTTTTTCATAACAACTACTCCTGCATCCGGGAAACCTGCATGAGTATTTCAATCTCAAACTGGATTCTTCTCTTCCCGTATGATCCATCCTCATGTGTCTGAAATGATATTCACACCAAAAATTAAGAACAAGAAAAAAGATCAGGTACGGTTTACATTGATTAATGTTAAAGAAAACTCAATGTGAAATTAATTTTGCTATCAAAAATCATATTAGATTATGTCTAAATGCAGCTATCCTGTACTGAAGTATTGATAACTGTTACCATGGCTTGTAATCTGATGTGGTATTGCTACAAAATAGTGAAAAAACATAACAAAAGAAATTGTCAATTCTACTACAGATATGCACATCACTCTATTTATAGCTGCGTGAGCGTAGTTGCACTATATTCAACACTACTTCGTTAAACAGTGCTATCAGGCGGTAGAAACACTGCTTATTGTACCATTTCAGTATATTTCAGCATCTAGATACCATGATAGATACCAAATTCAGCTGTACATTATCAGTAACAGTTACAGCTGGAAATCTGTATTACATTGTGTTGAGCATTAAAGTGCGAGAAGATTTCTACTGCATTCGATATTGCCACAATAATACGTGTAAATGTCCAACTGCTTGAAGGACCTGCGTTGTGTGACTTCCAAACAAATGTCTTATTATGTGAGAACACAACCTTTGTCGATACAACAGCAACAAACACTTTTTACCTGGATAGAGTGTTACGTACTGTACAGAATATTTACTTTCGAAAACGGGAAACAGAAAACACTCGAGGCCACACGAATCAATTGTAACACGTCCAATATTTGGTATGTAATAAACGGCACAGTAAATGGTACTTATTCTGTCACTAAGATTACTTCGTGGCAAAAAGGAAGATGAATCAAAGCCAGAATTATATTCCATTACAGGATTCGGAAAGTTGAATACCAACTATGTCAAAAGCTGCTAGCATGGGATTCTCCATGACATACAAGGAAATGTGAACAGAAATAAGAAATATACTTACCATTTAAGAGAACTGAGCAACGGAAATTGTATTTCCTTGCAGGAACAAATATACAAGAGTCCACAGAACGTAATGTGATGATACAACCTCGTGTTCTATATGAAACAAAAGTAAAAAAGTAAATATTGAATCATCACACCATCAAATACACTCCTGGAAATGGAAAAAAGAACACATTGACACCGGTGTGTCAGACCTACCATACTTGCTCCGGACACTGCGAGAGGACTGTACAAGCAATGATCACACGCACGGCACAGCGGACACACCAGGAACCGCGGTGTTGGCTGTCGAATGGCGCTAGCTGCGCAGCATTTGTGCACCGCCGCCGTCAGTGTCAGCCAGTTTGCCGTGGCATACGGAGCTCCATCGCAGCCTTTAACACTGGTAGCATGCCGCGACAGCGTGGACGTGAACCGTATGTGCAGTTGACGGACTTTGAGCGAGGGCGTATAGTGGGCATGCGGGAGGCCGGGTGGACGCACCGCCGAATTGCTCAACACGTAGGGCGTGAGGTCTCCACAGTACATCGATGTTGTCGCCAGTGGTCGGCGGAAGGTGCACGTGCCCGTCGACCTGGGACCGGACCGCAGCGACGCACGGATGCACGCCAAGACCGTAGGATCCTACGCAGTGCCGTAGGGGACCGCACCGCCACTTCCCAGCAAATTAGGGACACTGTTGCTCTGGGGTATCGGCGAGGACCATTCGCAACCGTCTCCATGAAGCTGGGCTACGGTCCCGCACACCGTTAGGCCGTCTTCCGCTCACGCCCCAACATCGTGCAGCCCGCCTCCAGTGGTGTCGCGACAGGCGTGAATGGAGGGACGAATGGAGACGTGTCGTCTTCAGCGATGAGAGTCGCTTCTGCCTTGGTGCCAATGATGGTCGTATGCGTGTTTGGCGCCGTGCAGGTGAGCGCCACAATCAGGACTGCGTACGACCGAGGCACACAGGGCCAACACCCGGCATCATGGTGTGGGGAGCGATCTCCTACACTGGCCGTACACCACTGGTGATCGTCGAGGGGACACTGAATAGTGCACGGTACATCCAAACCGTCATCGAACCCATCGTTCTACCATTCCTAGACCGGCAAGGGAACTTGCTGTTCCAACAGGACAATGCACGTCCGCATGTATCCCGTGCCACCCAACGTGCTCTAGAAGGTGTAAGTCAACTACCCTGGCCAGCAAGATCTCCGGATCTGTCCCCCATTGAACATGTTTGGGACTGGATAAAGCGTCGTCTCACCCGGTCTGCACGTCCAGCACGAACGCTGGTCCAACTGAGGCGCCAGGTGGAAATGGCATGGCAAGCCGTTCCACATCCAGCATCTCTACGATCGTCTCCATGGGAGAATAGCAGCCTGCATTGCTGCGAAAGGTGGATATACACTGTACTAGTGCCGACATTGTGCATGCTCTGTTGCCTGTGTCTATGTGCCTGTGGTTCTGTCAGTGTGATCATGTGATGTATCTGACCCCAGGAATGTGTCAATAAAGTTTCCCCTTCCTGGGACAATGAATTCACGGTGTTCGTATTTCAATTTCCAGGAGTGTATTACGAATGCAACCAAAAATAAAGCAGAATAATAGCAACATACTTACACTGCAATTTAAACGAAGAATCACGAGCACGTTGCTACGATACCAAAACAATTATGGAAGACGTAAGTCATCCAATAGGAAGACGAGACTATAGATTGCTAAACTCGCAGCGCTCCAAGTGGCCTGGGACCAAACCAACGTCGTGTTACCGAAAGTCCACATATGAGTTTCACCCCCCTGAGTTCATCCGTTAGCACAGGAAGAACAACTGAACCACAATTATCACAGATAACACAAAAAGATTATAATTGTCGTTGTCCATGAGTGTAGTTCTCTGATAATGATTTTAATTCACGCAGAAATTAAATTATTACAGAAATAATGAAATAATTTTCGTCATTTTTACACGATACAGTCCTTTTATACGTAGTATCGATAATATTTGTTGAAGTTTGTTCACTTAGTTCATTTTAACATTTTGTGGCTAGAACATAATGTTGTGGATATTACATTGTCCCTTGGGCTGAGAAAAAAAATTGGTTTGTATATTGTTTTTTTTTTTTTTTTGAAGACCACGATATTCACATAGGTTCATTGTTCTCATGATGCAAATATTCCGATACAATATTTTTTAGTACATGACACAAATAGTGTTGAATTGAGTATTTAAATGGCTTCAGTAACTGTATAGCCTCGGAAAAAGCGGCGGATATTTCCCGGATTAACTTACTCCCCCTCATTTGGGTTCACTGGACTCAGAAAACCGGGAATAAAACCGTCCAAGGGGCTTCTAGAAAATACAGTTACCTACTCCTAATTATCAGGCTTGACATGAAGACAACATGTAATACGTTGAAAATGCTAATTTTATACTTCAGTTAATTGTATCCGATGTAGAAAATGTCTTTTATGGTAGTGTTTCATCAAGGTTAAAAGTTCAAAAAACAATTCGCAGATGGCGTCGTGGAACCGCCCCCCCCCCCCCCCCCCCCCTGTCGCAGACCTCTGGATCGCAAACCTCTGGAACGCCCCCGGCCGCGTGGATGGAGCGTCGGCTGCATCCTGATTGGATCTGCTGCTGTCTGCAAGTAATACTGCAGCAGGTCCTCCTCTCTTTCTACGTCCCTCGCGTACAAGATGGGTACATGAAATATCGAAACATGGGTATCAGTGACAAGATAATAATTATATTCATCCTCTGAAAGAAGTTTTTTAATCTCAATTTCACTTTCATTCACACGGATGGAAATAGTTTATTTTTGGAGGATGTGCTGTATCTTTACACAGTTCATTTAAATGTAGTGATTCATAATTAGGTTTAACACAGTATGCACATATGCGACACTGCACCGTTGTTCATACAGGTGTCCATCGTGCGCTCTGTTTATTTCCCTGCCGTACGTAAACACTTCCGCGCAGGCGCTGCGTAGCGAGCGGTGCATTATATTGTTGCCGCGCGGCTGGCTGCACAGACTGTCACATAATATTCGGCACACGAATAAGACTTATAACACTTTAATGTGAGGTCTTCAGTTCTACGTTGTTACAAATGCCGTTAACAGGTTTTCAAGGTCCATGTCACTGCTGCCAACATTTAACCTCTATGAGTGTTCATGTGTTCTATGATCACAGTTCTAATCACTGTTTATAACTTTTTACAAAAAAGAACACAGTTTTTCACGCGTCCACTAGACTTTTTTAGTTCTTGTGAAACACGCTTCACTGTCCTGATTGCTGCCAGTACTACTCAAAGTACTCGACAGAAAGTCTTATATGTAAATGACACTTTACAAGATAGTGAGGTCTTGTACATTGACAAATCAATTCGTATTGTTACATCAAGATAACAAAAAACGTAGATGTCACATTAAATATGAGACAATATGAGTTTAAAATCTGATACACTGTTCTGACCATAAGATCATTATTGAACTGTGTAGATATCAGTACATTTCCCTTTTCATGTCATATATTTATCAGTCTTTCTTTGTAGTCATTCATACATGTTTTCATCAAGAATATTACCATATTATGGGACAGATGTCCATGTTCGGTTCGCCTAACAGAGAGATTCTCATAAGAGCATACGGAAAATATAACCACGTAAAGAAAACTATGTACACAAATCGGTACATATTTGGAACACGTTTCACTAATAGTGAAAGCGGTTTCTGACAGACACGCAACTCACTCACAGTTGACATCCGTTACGAGTGTGCGACTACATGGGTCAGGCAGGTTCATGGAAATTTTTTTTGCAAGTTTACACTAATACATGAACAAATACATTATCTAAGGATACACGTTTTTTTATTGAGCATTTCTCTATCCTACGTAGAAAAGCTAAAATTTTTTATATTTAATAAAATAGCATTTGACAGAGAACTTGTGTCAAGTTAATGACTTTTTCAGAGTAAGAATGCTTATCATTAAGATTATCCCTTTTTGACATAATGTTTCATAAATATTATAATGTAATAACTGGCATGAAAGCTTACACACTAATACACACATTACATCATGACATTTCAGATTTCTTTCATAACTTCGCTTTTTCTTTGTCCAGGGGACCGAGTATAAAGCTCTGCGATAGGTTTTATGTGTTGTCGTTGTTGTGGTCTTCAGTCCTGAGACTGGATTGATGCAGCTCTCCATGCTACTCTATCCTATGCAAGCTTCTTCATCTCCCAGTACCTACTGCAACCTACATCCTTCTGAATCTGCTTAGTGTATTCATCTCTTGGTCTCCCTCTACGATTTTTACCCTCCACGCTGCCCTCCAATACTAAATTGGTGATCCCTTGATGCCTCAGAACATGTCCTATCAACCGATCCCTTCTTTTGGTCAAGTTGCGTCACAAACTTCTCTTATCCCCAATCCTATTCAATACTTCCTCATTAGTTATGTGATCTACCCATCTAATCTTCAGCATTCTTCTGTAGCACCACATTTCGAAAGCTTTTATTCTCTTCTTGTCCGAACTATTTATCGTCCATGTTTCACTTCCATACATGGCTACACTCCATACAAATACTTTCAGAAATGACTTCCTGACACTTAAATCTATACTCGGTGTTAACAAATTTCTCTTCTTCAGAAACGCTTTCCTTGCCATTGCCAGTCTACATTTTATATCCTCTCTACTTCGACCATCATCAGTTATTTTGCTCCCCCAAATAGCAAAACTCCTTTACTACTTTAAGTGTCTCATTTCCTAATCTAATTCCCTCAGCATCACCCGACTTAAATAGACTACATTCCATTATCTTTGTTTTGCTTTAGTTGATGTTCATCTTATATCCTCCTTTCAAGACACTGTCCATTCCATTCAACTGTTCTTCCAAGTCCTTTGCTGTCTCTGACAGAATTACAATGTCATCGGCGAACCTCAAAGTTTTTATTTCTTCTCCATGAATTTTAATACCTACTCCGAATTTTTCTTTTGTTTCCTTTACTGCTTGCTCAATATACAGATTGAACAACATCGGGGAGAGGCTACAACCCTGTCTTACTCCCTTCTCAACCACTGCTTCCCTTTCATGTCCCTCGACTCTTATAACTGCCATTTGGTTTCTGTACAAATTGTAAATAGCCTTTCGCTCCCTGTATTTTACCCCTGCCACCTTTAGAATTTGAAAGAGAGTATTCCAGTCAACATTGTCAAAAGCTTTCTCTAAGTCTACAAATGCTAGAAATGTAGGTTTGCCTTTCCTTAATCTTTCTTCTAAGTTAAGTCGTAAGGTCAGTATTGCCTCACGTGTTCCAACATTTCTGCGGAATCCAAACTGATCTTCCCCGAGGTCCGCTTCTACCAGTTTTTCCATTCGTCTGTAAGGAATTCGTGTTAGTATTTTGCAGCTGTGACTTATTAAACTGATAGTTCGGTAATTTTCACATCTGTCAACACCTGCTTTCTTTGGGATTGGAATTATTATATTCTTCTTGAAGTCTTAGGGTATTTCGCCTGTTTCATACATCTTGCTCACCAGATGGTAGAGTTTTGTCAGGACTGGCTCTCCCAAGGCCGTCGGTAGTTCCAATGGAATGTTGTCTACTCCGGGGGCCTTGTTTCGACTCAGGTCTTTCAGTGCACTGTCAAACTCTTCACGCAGTATCACATATCCCATTTCATCTTCATCTACATCCTCATCCATTTCCATAATATTGTCCTCAAGTACATCGCCCTTGTGTAGATTCTCTATATACTCCTTCCACCTTTCTGCTTTCCCTTCTTTGCTTAGAACTGGGTTTCAATCTGAGCTCTTGATATTCATACAAGTGGCTCTCTTTTCTCCAAAGGTCTCTTTAATTTTCCTGTAGGCAGTATCTATCTTACCCCTAGTGAGATACGCATCTACATCTGTACATTTGTCCTCTAGCCATCCCTGCTTACCCATTTTGCACTTCCTGTCGATCTCATTTTTGAGACGTTTGTTTAACTTTTTGCCTGCTTCATTTACTGCATTTTTGTATTTTCTCCTTTCATCAATTAAATTCAATATTTCTTCTGTTACCCAAGGATTTCTACTAGCCCTTGTCTTTTTACCTACTTGATCCTCTGCTGCCTTCACTACTTCATCCCTCAAAGCTACCCGTTCTTCTTCTACTGTATTACTTTCCCCCATTCCTGTCAATTGTTCCCTTATGCTCACCCTGAAACTCTGTACAACCTCTGGTTTAGTCAGTTTATCCAGGTCCCATCTCCTTAAATTCCCACCTTTTTGCAGTTTCTTCAGTTTTAATCTACAGGTCATAAACAATAGATTGTGGTCAGAGTCCACATCTGCCCCTGGAAATGTTTTACAATTTAAAACCTGGTTCCTAAATCTCTGTCTTACCATTATATAATCTATCTGATACCTTTTAGTATCTCCAGGGTTCTTCCATGTATACAACCTTCTTTCATGATTTTAAACCAAGTGTTAGCTATGATTATGTTGTGCTCTGTGCAAAATTCTACCAAGCGGCTTCCTCTTTCATTTCTTAGCCCCAATCAATATTCACCTACTATGTTTCCTTCTCTCCCTGTTCCTACACTCGAATTCCAGTCACCCATGACTATTAAATTTTCGTCTCCCTTCACAATCTCAATAATTTCTTTTATTTCATCATACATTTCTTCAATTTCTTCGTCATCTGCAGAGCTAGTTGGCATATAAACTTGTACTACTGTAGTAGGTGTGGGCTTTGTATCTATCTTGGCCACAATAATGCGTTCACTATGCTGTTTGTAGTAGCTTACCCGCATTCCTACTTTCTTATTCATTATTAAACCTACTCCTGCATTACCCCTATTTGATTTTGTGTTTATAACCCTGTAGTCACCTGACCAGAAGTCTTGTTCCTCCTGCCACCGAACTTCACTAATTCCCACTATATCTAACTTCAACCTATCCATTTCCCTTTTTAAATTTTCTAACCTACCTGCCCGATTAAGGGATCTGACATTCCACGCTCCGATCCGTAGAACGCCAGTTTTCTTTCTCCTGATAACGACATCCTCTTGAGTAGTCCCCGCCCGGAGATCCGAATGGGGGACTATTTTACCTCCGCAATATTTTACCCAAGAGGACGCCATCATCATTTAACCATACAGTAAAGCTGCATGCCCTCGGGAAAAATTACGGCTGTAGTTTCCCCTTGCTTTCAGCCGTTCGCAGTACCAGCACAGCAAGGCCGTTTTGGTTATTGTTACAAGGCCAGATCAGTCAATCATCCAGACTGTTGCCCTTGCAACTACTGAAAAGGCTGCTGCCCCTCTTCAGGTTCAAAATGGTTCAAATGGCTCTGAGCACAATGGGACTCAACTACTGAGGTCATTAGTCCCCTAGAACTTAGAACTAGTTAAACCTAACTAACCTAAGGACATCACAAACATCCATGCCCGAGGCAGGATTCGAACCTGTGACCGTAGCGGTCTTGCGGTTCCAGACTGCAGCGCCTTTAACCGCACGGCCACTTCGGCCGGCCCCTCTTCAGGAACCACGCGTTTGTCTGGCCTCTCAACATATACCCCTCTGTTGTGGTTGCACCTACGGTACGGCTATCTGTATCGCTGAGGCACGCAAGCCTCCTCACCAACGGCAAGGTCCATGGTTCATGGGGGGAGGGAGGGGGAGGAGTTTTATGTGTATAGACCTCCATATCATAAAGATAATCTTTTATGATAGCCGGTCGTTCACTGAATACTTCATGGTATCTTGATGATAATTTTGTTAAATGTCCAGCCTCTGAAGCATCAATGCAAGTTACCTCTTTCATCTTTTCCTCGATTGTTGCAGCTATGTCACTCTTATTATTGGGTGCATCATTGCTTCGGTTATTGTGGCACTAAAAGGTATCAGATAGATTATATAATGGTAAGACAGAGAATTAGGAACCAGGTTTTAAATTGTAAGACATCTCCAAGAGCAGATGTGGACTCTGACCACATTCTATTGGTTATGAACTGTCGATTGAAACTGAAGAAACTGCAAAAAGGTGGGAATTTAAGGAGATGGGACCTGGATAAACTGACTAAACCAGAGGTTGTACAGAGTTTCAGGATGAGCATATGGGAACAATTGACAAGAATGGGGGAAAGAAATACAGTAGTAGAGGAATGGGTAGCTTTGAGAGATGAGGTAGTGAAGGCAGCAGAGGATCAAACAGGTAAAAAGACGAGGGCTAGTAGAAATCCTTGGGTGACAGAAGAAATATTGAATTTCTTTGACGAAAGGAGAAAATATAAAACTGCAGTAAATGAAGCAGGCAAAAAGTTAAACAAACGTCTCAAAAATGAGATCGACAGGAAGTGCAAAATGACTAAGCAGGCATGGCTAGAGGACAAATGTAAGGATGTAGAGGCTTATCTCACTAGGAGTAAGATAGATACTGCCTACAGGAAAATTAAAGAGACCTTTGGAGAGAAGAGAACCACTTGTATGAATATCAAGAGCTAAGGTGGAAACCCAGTTCTAAGGAAAGAAGGGAAAGCAGAAAGGTGGAAGGAGTACATAGAGGGTCTATACAAGTGCGATGTACTTGAGGGCAATGTTATAGAAATGGAAGAGGATGTAGATGAAGATGAAATGGGAGATATGATACTGCGTGAAGAGTTTGATAGAGCACTGAAAGATCTAAGTCGAAACAAGGTCCCGGGAGTAGACAACATTCCATTAGAACTACTGCAGCCTTGGGAGAGCCAGTCCTGACAAAACTCTACCATCTGGTGAGCAAAATGAATGGGACAGGAGAAATACCCTCAGACTTCAAGAAGAATATAATAATTCCAATCCCAAAGAAAGCAGGCGTTGACAGATGTGAAAATTACCGAACTATCAGTTTAATAAGTCACAGCTGCAAAATACTAACACGAATTCCTTACAGACGAATGGAAAAACTGGTAGAAGCGGACCTCGGGGAAGATCAGTTTGGATTCCGCAGAAATGTTGGAACACGTGAGGCAATACTGACCTTACGACTTAACTTAGAAGAAAGATTAAGGAAAGGCAAACCTACATTTCTAGCATTTGTAGACTTAGAGAAAGCTTTTGACAATGTTGACTGGAATACTCTCTTTCAAATTCTAAAGGTGGCAGGGGTAAAATACAGGGAGCGAAAGGCTATTTACAATTTGTACAGAAACCAAATGGCAGTTATAAGAGTCGAGGGACATGAAAGGGAAGCAGTGGTTGAGAAGGGAGTAAGACAGGGTTGTAGCCTCTCCCCGATGTTGTTCAATCTGTATGTTGAGCAAGCAGTAAAGGAAACAAAAGAAAAAAATCGATGTAGGTATTAAAATTAATGGAGAAGAAATAAAAACTTTGAGGTTCGCCGATGACATTGTAATTCTGTCAGAGACAGCAAAGGACCTGGAAGAGCAGCTGAACGGAATGGACAGTGTCTTGAAAGGCGGATATAAGATGAACCTCAACAAAAGCAAAACGAGGATAATGAAATGTAGTCGAATTAAGTCGGGTGATGCTGAGGGAAGTAGATTATGAAATGAGACACTTAAAGTAGTAAACGAGTTTTCCAATTTGGGGAGCAAAATAACTGTTGATGGTCGAAGTAGAGAGGATATAAAATGTAGATTGGCAATGGCAAGGAAAGCGTTGCTGAAGAAGAGAAATTAGTTAACATCGAGTATAGATTTAAATGTCAGGAAGTCGTTTCTGAAAGTATTTGTTTGGAATATAGCCATGTATGAAAGTGAAACATGGACGATAAATAGTTTGGACAAGAAGATAACAGAAGCTTTCGAAATGAGGTGCTACAGAAGATTGCTGAAGATTAGATGGGTAGATCACATAACTAATGAGGAGGTATTGAACAGAATTGGGGAGAAGAGGAGTTTGTGGCACAACTTGACTAGAAGAAGGGATCGGTTGGTAGGACATGTTCTGAGGCATCAAGGATCACCAATTTAGTATGGAAGGGCTGCGTGGAAGGTAAAAATCGTAGAGGGAGACCAAGAGATGCATACACTAAGCAGATTCAGAAGGATGTTGGCTGCAGTACGTACTGGGAGAGGAAGAAACTTGCACAGGATAGAGTAGCATTGAGAGCTGCATCAAACCAGTCTCAGGACTGAAGACCACAACAACAATAACATTGTGGCACTCTCGTAGGTGCTCATATTTAACGCTAACAATTTCTGTTTGCTGACAGAAAGATACACTTCTCTTCTCAGTGGGAGGGTCGTACTGAACTCCCGATTCAGTTTAATGTTATTGGTCGCTGTTGGCACTTAAGTACAGATATTCCACGGGTGAGATCTATTACAGCTTCTGTGTCCCGTAAAAACTCAAGACCCAGTAACACTGGAATCGACAAGTTTTCCATTAATAGGATCGTGCATAAAACGCTATCACTTTCAAAGGAAACTTCTACCTGTGTATGGTGCTTTATACTCTGCGTTTTCTCCCAGCGTTCCTGTAACCTTACAATTCGTAACAGGCAAAACCGGCAGTCTTTTTATTTGCATTACCTTCTTGAAGAATTGTGTATTCATTACTGATACACTCGCACCTGTGTCGAGGAGAATAAAAGTTGCTACACCATTGATGGTTCCAGTGACACTTGCTTGAATAATCTCTTCTTCTTGTCTGTCAGGGACAGCAGATTCTTTATTGAGTTCATCTTCGATCCTCTTACCATCCTGATAGCGAATCATATTTATTTTCTATTTTATTGACCTATCGCCTTCATTCTTGGTCTCGGTCACCTGGTGGAAGCCTACAGGGACCGAGATTAGTATGTTGGCTTCTTATATTCTGCTTTGTTTCCGAGGGTACCTCCACTATTTTCACATTTTGTGAGTCTACAGTCGGAGGTGGTCTACTTGGATCTCACCATTGTGGATACTGATTATTTGTCATGGGTACGGTCAGTATATAATTTATTGGCTGACCTGGATTCATAAAATTTTGTTGTGGCTGCCGATGACTTGGAGTTGGTTGTCACCAATATTCATTGTCACCTCGAATGTTTTTAGGTTTATCCTCGTACGGACTGTCTGATCTATTGTCATTTCGTCTTTCACGATAACTATTTTTGTTTTTATTATTAGCATTTTCGTTATTATACTGCCTCTGATTACCAATCGGTTGCTGGGAGTCATTGGACTTCTGATAATTATTGTTATTATTGAAACAGTCAGAATTTTGGTTGTAGGAATTTCTACAATTATTATATTTCCCATTATTATAAGTCTTGTTTATATTTTTCTTGGAACTACCTTCGCCCCTATTTCCACTGTTTCAGTCCAGGAAGCTTTTCCATTATGACTATTGGTACTACTTGTCGCGTCAGAATTCTTCCTGGCGTCCTCTTGAACTATATCTAGGGAATCGATCACAGATAAAAATTCTGTCAAACCCGTATCCGCGACATTGAACAATTTTTCTCTAACATGTATCGGCAATCTAGCTTTCAATACACGTAAGAAGTCCGGTGTGGTTACTGGCTCATCCCAGTACCGTTTCATATTAATATATTTTTCGAAGTATTTTCTTAAGGAACCTGTCTTCGGATTATATATATCTGCATTATAAACAATCTTTCGCTGTCGTTCTTGAGTCGACGCTGACTACAACTGTTCGAGAAACGCCTTCTCAAACTCATTGAAAGTCTTGCAGGTTTCTGCGGCATTTAACGCCCAGAGCGATGCATCACCAGAAATGTGAGAAACCACAAACTGTATTTTCTGTTCCATCCAGGACTTTGGAAGAACACTTTTGAATTTCCGAATAAAAACTACTGGATGAATATTTTTCTTACTCTCTCCGTTAAATATTTGGAACAGTCGATGCTTAATCAAGCTTTCTTCGTGCATCAAGGTAGTTAAGTCCCTGGAGTTATTGTCCTTAGCAGACGGTGTACTAACTCTATTACAAGTACACTCTGCTTTATAGTTCGAGTTCACTGGTAACACACAATGCAGGGGCATTATGGGCTGATTGCCAAAACTTGGTCTGGCTTTTGATGCATTAAAGTTCGTTGGCAGATTTTCACTGATCTTTTGCCTGTCATTACCAGTGTTTTCATTACTGAGTGCTGACATTGTTTCAAAATTTTGATTTTCAATGTTCAATACCTTGTTTACTTCCGTTCGAACTTATTTTTGAATTTCTGTGGGGATGTCATTCTGCATTGACTCCACTTGACTCCACAGTAGTAGCCAAAGCGTTGAACTGGTTTTATAATTTATCGACTTGAGTTTGAAGACTATTGACTTGAACTGGTATGGTTGTTAATGGTTCGATAACAGTTTTTATAGCACTAATCTCTCTGTTAAAATGAGTAGTGATAGCTTTATCGCGGTCGACCAATACCTGCTTTATTCTGTGAACTATCTCCTTATATATCTCTACGAAAATATTGTTTATCTGTTCCATAAATTTCTTTTCACGCTCCTGGTCCCTGAGTTCGCGTTGCTTTTCATGCTCTTGGTCCCTTCACTCTTGCTTGATATTAACCTTTCAAAGAGTGACGATAGCATATCGTGTAGTGACACAGCTTGAGGATTGCTAACTTCTCTCCCTTGCCCAGTAGAAATATCACATTAATTTCTAACTGTATGACTGCAGGAATGTCTGCTTGTTTTGACAACTCCTCAGTTTCACTTTCGCTTGTGATATCAGTTAATGGATTGCCATCATCAGTTATTAGATTTTCTAGTAATTGCACAGAAGTGTGCGTAGATTGAACTACTTGAGGATCTGATGCCATTTCTGTATCAGCCTGCTCATTCGGTTTTATCTGCTATTTTGTCCTAACCATTTTATCACTAATCTTGCACAATATATAGAGATATCTTTGACAATGACCAGATTGACACAAAATAATCTTATATCTAACACATTTACGTAGATAACAAACAATAACTAAAATGGTTCAAATGTAGACACAAAATTTTAACATATAACTATACTTGAAAATACTTCACTCGCAGCCGGAATACAAAAGTACTACTATTTAATTCTGCCGTTACTGTAAACTCTTTTGGTAAATCAATGACTTTCAACTACGTGTGCGTGGATATACAGCGTGTACATGTGCAGCTGTTCTCAAGTTTTTGCAGCAGTTGGTGGACAGCACAGCTTAGCCGCAGTTAGATGTCTCTCTCTCCAAAGTTGACGTATTCTCACGAACATCAAGTTCAGTGACGAAATAAAAACGATACAAACATCAATATTTTGTCATGGCACACTCCACCTGTAAGAAATCACAATATTCAATATTAAATAAATAAATATGCATTGGTGGCCTTACGTTGGGCGCCAGTGTGGCAGAATCAGTTTATAGTATTTCGTGACTTTAACTACTTAAAAATGATATTTCAGGAAGATCAAAAAAATATAAAACCAGTTACGTATTGTCAGCGTAACAATTCGTTTGATCTCAAAAATGATTATCCGGGCTAATATTTGTCACTCTACTAAAGAAGTCTCCACTTGACATTGTGTAGAAATGTCTGTAAATTCGTGTGAGTGGCAGTAAGTTGCATATCATTTATCAGATTTTACACAAATGTTACTTAACATGGAAGTACTTTTCTCTGGCAAAAGGAACATTTAGTCACAAAATACTACTCGCGCATAACACTGACGTATGCCCCCTATTAAAATATTTCATGTAAATCGTCAGAAATAATTAGGCTTCATACATGAGTAATTAAGAAATTGATATTAGGTAACGTGCTGTGAACACTATTTTTAAAGATTCAGTCTAAGTTGAATTCTGTCTTTTAAAGTAGATTCGGGACCACCGGTGCACATTTATTTCCATTCATTTATATCTAACAACATTTATGTTTGTTAAAATTCTCGATTTAAAACTGCCGCGGGGATATTTTTGCTAAAATGGCGGCAGACAGACGATAGTCAGTTTGTCTATTGTTATTCTCGATTTATGTTATCAAGGTAATATATTTAGATAAAACTCTTTAAGCCTTTTATCTCTATTCTGTAGCATTTAAAATCATTTTCAATGATAAACACCGACATATTTTTTATACCAGCTACTAGTAAACTCCGCTGTAAGCTACTAGCGCTAATGACTGCGCTCCTAATTGCGGAACTGAAAATTAACACTTAAAAATATTAACTGGATTGGATTACAATTGAAATAAATACAAATCCACGTCCAGACAATAGCGACACTATTTTTTCAAATAATAATTAACAGTATATAGTTATAGTTTTTTCTCTTTTACAGGCCTCCACACGTCTCACGACCGAACAGTTCATCCGTTAGCACAGGAAGAACAACTGAACCACAATTATCACAGATAACATAAAAGGATTAAAATTGTCGTTGACCATGAGTGTAGTTCTTTGATAATAGTTTTAATTCACGCAGAAATTAAATTATTACAAAAATAATTATCGTCATTTTTACACGATACAGTCCTTTTATACGTAGCATCGATAATATTTGTTGAAGTTTGTTCACTTAGTTCATTTTGACATCTTGTGGCTAGAACATAATGTCGTGGATATTACACAGCTGTCATGCGTTCCCGCGAAATTCATGTCAGTGACAGCGCTAGGCTGTACACAGGTACAGACCTTTGCTTGGACACTTGTTAGTTAGAAACTTGGAAAGTTACTCTATCCAAAGATGAACTGTATGTCTGTTTCCTGTATACCTTGCAGTTTTTGCGCAGTCGACTTCTGAAACGAAGTACTTTCGAATAACTGTGAACAGCACCAGGGCTGAAACAGCTTCCAGATGAGGGTAGCCAGCCTAATTATGTATCCATATTGAGATTTAGACTACTCAAAGGCGAATCACTGAAAGAAGACTTCAACAGTGTTACAGACACTGGAAGTTGGGAAGAGATTGCGAGCAATCTCTCAAAGAAGCCTATTACTTAATTACTTTGTTCACTGAGCGTAATACACTACAAAACGGAAGTATCGTAATATTCTACAAAACAAAGGAAAGGGGTGATAATTATATTTCCCTATATCCAGACGGATTTTAGCATAGCGATGGAAAAGCTATAAATAACCTCTAAGTAACAAAAGATATCCAGTTGTCCTTCAGTGGGAACAGATACTTGTTAGCGACATTTTACACCCGAAAGGTGTCTGTCATTACATTAACAATTGTAAGCAATAAGATAATTGACAGAATTCACTAAGAACCTATGCTTCCTCCTTCAAAAACGAAATATATTGCGAGAAAACTGCATCTATTAAAATGGATTGAAAATAAAATAAGCACTCCTTCACATCTGATCACCCTGTAAAATAAACCTTGACTCCTGACTGAAACTCATAATTTATCCTACCAATAAAAATACAGGCACGGCACCTCGTAGAAACGACTTCCCTAACAACTTGAATAAGAATGGGTGATAACGACAGCAGACCTGGCCTGGTGCAACCAGAATTCCGTCAGTTCAGAATAAAATTCACAGGCTGAGCGCGTAACAACGTTCCTAGTTGCTAAGATAGTCGCTGGTTGTGGATGTAGTTACCTGCTGCTCCCGCCGCATTCACATAAGCCTGTCGGGAACTCCATCCCCCACCATGCGAATCTGGGTGGCTTTGCCAGATGTAACATGCAACAGATTTTTCCGGCAGATTGACACAAGTAGCATTTCAGTCTTGCCGTCCATCTCTCATCAGTCTGCAAGCAATTAATTATCTTATTAAATTAATACTTGAGGGGAAACAAAATATTACCTATCATATTAAATTAATGCTTAAGGGGAAATAAAAAATTATGCAACCTGAACGCTACAGCTTAGTTGCTTCCTTCATGATCGCACGAAACTTTTAGACTGCACATGGATCGTTGTAGTGATAATTTACTATATCATTCTATGTTATTGCTGCTTTAACCGTCAATAAAACTCAAGCTGGGAAACGTGGATCTTCAGCGAACCCTTTTAAAAACTATTTACAGAACGACAATGTGGCATGGTTGTCTTGCAACTTGAGAGTTTGCACAGGCCTCAACTAATTTGGGTAAAGTAAGTGCTAGTATAGAATTGACCATGCAAGACTCCCTACCCCATGTCTATCGAGCGATCATTGTAACGTCTATCAGGTCTGTTCTTATAGTTATGTATTATCTTCTGTCTACACGTAGCAGGAACAACATTTGTTCCATATGGACTGCGACATTTTGGATGTCATTCAGCGTATATGAAAAGTATCTCCTGACAAACAATCAGCTCTAAACAATAATAAAATATCAATTTGAGAACTTCATATGCTCTAGAATAGTATTCAGCAAAGAATCTTCACTAAATCGCAGTGTATTTCGGAAGAGTTTCTCGACTCAGTATACCATTTACACGTTCGCTTATCTAATTTTACAAGCATTCATCAACAAAATAGCAGCGGTAGGTATTTTCCGTGACCTATGTAAGGCATTTTACTGTGCGAATGACCACACTGACCAAGATCAAATGAGGTTTTATGGAACTGATATTAGAGCCAACGAAAGGACGTGATATCTAAACAAAGAATGCATGAAGTTGTACTTAGGTATGTAACCAACGAAGTGACATTCTTCTGAAGAATCACTTTTGGGGATCCACAAGGGTTAGCCTCAGGTCCGTTTTCGTTTCTCATACATGTAAAAAACTTTCCGATTAATACACAACAAGCATATGACATTAGTGCTGTGCTCAGTCCAAAGACACATATAGCAATAGAAAAATTCGTAAATAATGTTAGTTAATGTTCTTAAAAGTGCTGTTGGGTGATTTTCTATGAATGGTTCCATTCTCAAATTAAAAAACGCACATACTGAGTTCTGCACTCTAAAGCTACTACACCAATGATAAGTGAGGAAATACTGACTAGGGTGAAAACTTCGGAAGTTTTAGCTGTCCGTGCTGGAGAGAATTTGAACTGGGAAAAACATATCTTGGAACTCATAAAACCACTGAGGTCAGTCACATTTGCACTTCGAGTAATTGCAGATCTCGCGGAGGACTAGTCAGAAAATTAACATATTTCCTGAACTTGCATTCAATAATGTCAAATGGAATAATGCTGTAGGGTAGCTCACTTTTAGAAACGGAAGTCATCATTGCTGAAAAACGTACACGAAGAACAAAATTTCGTGCTTCCCACGATTATCTTCTGGTCATATGTGTAAGGAATAAGCCATTTTTACTGTTGCTTCACTGTCACGCATTCCCTCATTAGGTTAGTGGTAAATAACTCACACAAGTTGTAAATGAACTATGACGTACATAATTATATTATGAAAAGAAAAGTTTACATTAATTATTTCACAGTAAGGTTATGTTCACCCCATAATCTGAAAAATGTTGCCATCTAAATTTTTCATCACTGTAATACAAAATGTTTGAGATAC